>NC_051086.1:327500-430349 GCF_004664715.2 Peromyscus leucopus
CGGGGACATCACCATAGCACTTTGTGGCAGTACAGGCCACTCAGATCTATATGGCTCCAGCTGCAGGATGACCCTCAGACAACAACATGGACTCGGGTGGTGGCCCAGACTCTGGGTATTTGCACAGCCTTCGTGGTAACAGGAGCCACAGACATTAACACAGACCCTACTGCAGCAAGACCACAGACCCAGACATGGCCCTAAGCCATAGCCCAGCCTGGACATCACCACGACCCCGGGTGGCATCACAGGCCACAGATCAGCATGGCCCCAGAGGCAGCATGGCTCTCAGACACCAACATGGACTGGGGTGGCTGACCAGACTCCGGGCATCCTTGTGGCCTTTGCTGTCAACATGGGTCATGGATGTCAACACAGACTCCAGCTGTAGTAGGACCATGGACCCAGACATGGCCCCTGGCAGCATCTCCAACTTGGACGTCACCCTGGTTCCGGGAAGCAAGCAGTCCACCCACATCAGCCCATCCCTCACCACCTTAGCTTCTTCAGTTCTGCCTCTTTCCACAACACATGAACTGGTCTGCTTCTCTTTCTCCCCCATTTCTCCATCACATATTTGCTCATCATAATGGCACCTACCCACCCAACACTACCAGCAGGCCTGTGGATGCCTTCAGCCAGCCTGACTGTGGGGACCCAGGCAGGCCTCACAGTTATCCTTCTCCATATTTTCACCTGCCTTGGTTGAGTGGCACCAGGTGGGACTGTGGATGCCTTCAGCCAGCCCAGACTGACTAGAAAGAATTTTTAAAGACTGATTATCCATGCCTTTTTATTGGTTTGTTTGTTGTTCCAGCTGATGCCATGGTAATTGACAGAAAAAGAGGCCTGAATAATGTATTCTGCAGCCTCAGAGAATCACGCTGCTAAAAGATCAAGGATGAGAGGACCTGCCCACAAGTGCCTGGTACAGCCTTGTTTCTCCTGAAAACGTAAGCGGCCATTGGCCTGAGGATGAGCAGGAGGGATCTTCCTCCACTAGAGAAAGCCCCATGAAAATCCCCCTGGACACAAAGTGCACAGCAAGACAATCACACATCCAGAAGTCTAACCTGCCCACTTGCCAACCACCTGTGTGCAAATAATCACAAACAAGGGTGCTCACCGCGCTTCTTGATTGGATGCAGGTGTGAGGATGGAACTAAAGCTTCAGGTAGACTGTGGTTTCTCCAGAATGTTCCTCCAGTTCCTAATGAGATTGTTGTTCCTGACACTGGCAGATGTGTGGAGCCTGGAATGACAAACATCACAAAGAGAGCTTACAGAGTGGGAGTTGGAGAGATAAAAGAGGTCAGGAAATTAGAAAGGGCATGGCAGAGATAGAATACAGAGATAGAATAAGGGGTTACAGGGAAATAATGATACAGGAAGGGTTAAATGGGGTGGAGTGGAGAGACAGGAAGAGAGGCAGGAGAGGGAAGATGGGGAGTAACTAACACTAAGACATTGTGAAAACGTCATATGGACACCTGCTACTGTGGAAACTTCCTAAAACATAGAACACACACACACACACACACACACACACACACACACACACACCTCACCCTATAATGGGCCAACAAAGCCCCTACAAGGTACCACAGGCTAACAAATAAAATACCCAGTACTAGGAATGTGTTACCTCTTTTGAAGTTCTTGACAAGTAATGTCCCATAGACCCCCCCAAACATTTATTATATTATATTATATTATATTATATTATATTATATTATACTATACTGTTATATTATATTTATTATGTATAATAATAATCTAGTTGCCCTCCAGAAGGTAAGACTCTGCTGCTGAAGACTCCACATATCTGAGTCACAGAACAGAGAAATCAATCTGGCACTCACCTGGAAGCTTCATCCCCACTGGCTAGCTTTCATAGTGCTGGGAGGTACTGTGCACACTCCCAGAGGAGAAAAGTAATCATAATAGCACCTATTGGTCAGCTCTGAGGATACATACAACAGCAACCCACCTAGCAAGGCATGCCCACTGCTACAATACTGGTACAAATGTCACGGGAATAACCAACCACTTTCTGATTGTACTCAAAGCCCACTCCACACTTTGAAACCCATTATTGGCACCCACAGCAGAGCCAAAACAAAACTCTGTAGCTAGACAGGTCATACATAGTCCCTAGGGGAGAACCTACCACTCTTACTCTGCTAAATGAGCACAGTATTATACTAATTCCTAATGATTTATCACTATACTCAAAGATTAGTATCTCTCAACCCTCATCTCAGAAGCTTCTTTTTGCAGTAGATCAGTGATTACACAGAGATGCACAATTGGTCATGGCAAAGTCAATAAAAGACTGTGGAATGCTTGGCCCTAAATGTACATCACACACCTTCCTCCCAAGGGTCAGGGATCATTGCAAAAGAGAGACTAGAAAGACTGTAAGAGCCTGGAGAATGCTGTGTAATAAGCCTTTTGTACACTGTAAGTATGTATTGCTCTCATTGTTAATAAAAAGCTGATTGGATGATAGCTGGGCAGGAAGAAATTGGGTGAGACAGCTTGAAACAGAGAAAATGCTGGTGTGAAGAAGGCAGAGTCAGGAGAGATGCCAACCAGCTGCTGAGCAAGCAGAACATATGGAAAATAGGTAACAAGCCATGAACCACATGGCAAAGTATAGATAAGAAATAAGAGTTCATTTAAATGTAAGTTAGCTAGTAACAAGCCTGAGCTATTGGCCAAGCATTTATAAGTAAAATTAAGCCTCTGTGTCGGTTTTTTAAAAGTGGCTCCCTGGACAGGAAAACTCTACCTACATGAGGCAGTGAATGACTACAAGGAAAACAGTGTTTCCCAGACACACATGGACTGACAGCAGTTAAGACTGCATGCACAAAGTCTGCACAAACTCGAGCCAGACTAAATCTCAGCATGAGGGGAGGAGGTGGGCGTTCCTCAATAAGGAGTTATTGGCAATTGATAGCTGCTGCAGCAAGAGAGAAAATCGGTTTCCTTTAAGGAAGGGTGTGGCCCCTGGTGGCTTGATCATGCTCCAGTGGAAGGTCATGCATTCAAGAGCATAAGAGCAGCACGTTAGACCTGATGGATATTTAAATAAGATACAACATTGGGTGTGTGGAAAAGGGAACCTTTGAGGAGTTGGTGGGGAGTGAATCCAAGAATACATTGTATGAATCTCTCAAAGAACTAAAACAAATGAGAAAAGGCAATCAGAGGAAACAGAACATGAGCTAGAAATGGGGGTGAAGTGTGATTTTTGGAGAAGAGAGAAGAGGAAGGGCAGAAAAAAAGAGGAGAAGAAAGGAGAAGAGCGGAGAAGGGGAGAGTGTTCTGGGATATTTATGTGTTAAATGATCTCACGGTGAGGGAGCAAGCAGACACAGGGAGGGGAGGGGGGCGCGGGGGAGGGACATGAGGGAAGCTGGACAAGCTAAGCTGCTCATGGCTGAAGCTGGGGCAGGGGAAGTCACTGCATTTATTCCTCTGTCTTCACATTTACTTGAAGTTCTCACTACGAAGAGCTGGCTTCTTGATGCTCCGGTTTGGTTTTGTGGAGGGAATGCTGTTTTGTTTTTGAGATAGGCTAGCCTGGAACTCACAGGTCGCCCAGGCTGAACTTGAACTCTTGATCCTCCCACCTCCACCTCTCCAGTGCTGGTTCTGCATTCTTTTTGAAGAGCTCCTCCCATGTCTGCCTCTGCATGTCCACAGGCTGCTGTGCGCTCAGCTCCTGTTGGGGCCCAGTGTGATGGTGCCAACCAAGGCTACGTGGTGAGGCCCAGCCTCAAATTCATTAATTAAAATTGTTAGTGTGTGTTTGTCTTCAGTTCTTCCTCCCTGTGGAACCTGAGAACTCCCCACATTCTCAAAAACAAATGAGAGAGCTGGGCCTGAGGGAAGCCTCGGGAGCTGGCACCATTCCAGAGTCATTTAGTATTCATTTTTCTAAAACAGAAATTCTATTCTTGTGAGGCTAACCGGGGTGCACAAATGCAAAATCTCACCATTAGGACCAGCAAGCTGATGGCTCAGCAGGGAAAGGCCTTTCTCACTGACTGATGACCTACCTGAATCCAAATCCCCAGGACCCACGCAGTAGGAGGAGAGAACCAACTCCTCCAAACTGTGTACCATGTCACATGCCACATGCCAGTACACATGCATACACACACACCAATTAAATGTAAATCTAAAAGTAAAAATTGCTGGGTGGGCATTAGTAACATATGCTTTTAATCCCAGCCCTTAGGAGGCAGAGGGTGGTGGATCTCTGTGAGTTCAAGGCTAGCCTAGACTACATAGTGAGTTACTGATGAGCCAGAGCTACAAAGGGAGACCTTGTCTAAATAAATAAATAGCACAAATAAATTGGGGAGCTGGAAAGATGGTTCAGTGGTCAAAAGCACTGACTGCTCTTCCAGGGGACCTGGATTCAAGTCCCAGCACTCACAGGGTGGATCACGACTCTCTGTAACTCCAGTTCCAAGGGATGCCCTCTTCTGGCCTCTACCAGCATTTCACACACATGCTACATAGACATTCATGCAGGCAAAACACCCATACATAAAATGAAAAATAAATTTCCAAAAAATTAAGTCCAAATTATACATTGAAGGCATGGGCTCGAAATCCCTGTGCACAGACACCCTGACAGCCTCCTACCAGAGCAGCTCAGGAAAGACACTGCACTGAGACCCAAGGCCAGGGTGACGGCATGGGGCAGAAGCCATCTAAGGAGTTCTGTCGGGGTGGAGTGTACTCTGCCACACTGAGCTCAGGCCCCTGTCTAGGAAGGCTGGCCCCGTCCCAGTTGCCCACCTGGGGAGTGCATTCTGGCTCAGCAATACTCCAGTCACTCCTGAGGCTGGGTCCCCCCCTTCTATCCTGTGTCATAAGTATGCACCAAGGCACCATGGATGCCCCTCCCAGTGCGGAGCAGAGGAGTGGAGAAGATGCGACAGGACAGGAGCCTACCAACCCCAACCAACCCACGCGCACTTCACCACGACTTAACTCGCAGACAGCACCACACAAAGCAGAGGCTGAGATATGAGGGAAACAGAAGTCAAAACTGCTCTGAAGTTCCGGCTCGCCCCAGTCATCACGGCTGTTTCACGGAAACAGACAAATGCCGGTGTGGATGTAGCCTTTATGTGGAGCTGGTGGCAAGGCAAACTAGTGCAGCCATTGTGGAAATCAGTATGACTGTTCCTGGAGAAACTAAAAATAGAACTAACACGTGATCCAGATGTACCCCTCCTGAGTGTTTATTCAAAGGACTCTACCTCAGCACACCACAGAGATACCTGCCCATCCTGGCGCCACACATACACCCACCTGTCAGCCACACCCGAAACTAGGGCTTGGAAAGTCCTCTGTTTGCTCAGCAGAACATATAACTCTGCTTAATCTAATGGGCTCGAGAAATCATCAAAGGAAACTATTAAGCTTGAGCACCACCACAGGCCCTCCCTGTACAATCTCCTGAGAAAGAACAGAGGTTAATGAGGCTGGTGGTATCTGCTGAGTAAGTGCTGGCCACGCAAGTTTAGTGCCTTGAGGTGGAGTCCACAGATGGACCCGATTTGTCCGGGAATGCTAAGAAATGCGTTTACAGACAAGAAACCAAAGCTGCGGGCCTGTGGGAGTGGACAAGCATTCAGGCTTTCCAAAGTGTCACCCCCATACTTTGAAGATTTATCTTTGTGCGTGCGTGCGTGCGTGCGTGCGTGCGTGCGTGCGTGTGTGCATGCGTGTGTGGGTGCCCATGGAGGCCTGAAGACAGTCTCAGATCCCTGAAGCGTGGCTTATATAGACAGGTGTGAGCTGACGAATGTGGGTGCTGGGAGCCAAACTCAGGTCCTCTGCAAGAGCAGCAAGGGCTTTTAATCACTGAGACCTCTCTCCAGGCCCGAAACCCTATGTTTTGAAACAGCCCTTTTTAAATGTTTTAATTAAAAAAATTATACAATCTATTTTGATCATGCTTTCCGTCCTCCAACTCCTCCTAGATACTCTCCACCACCTTACCCTCCCAACTTCGTGTGTCTGTCTCTGTCTCTCTGTCTGTCTGTCTGTCTATCTCTCCCTCTGTCTCAAGTAGCCTCTTAAACACTCTCTCACAATGGACCTAAACTCTAAGAAGAAAATGTTTGTACCCCATTTTATTTGCACACCCAGCTATGTATGGCTATATCTATCGTGTGCACTCAAATGTTTGTGGAATGAATGAGAAAAAAGCAGATGCACTGGGGAGGGGGATGAATGGCCACCAAGTGTACTGACACCTGTGTGGGAAAAGGCCAGGACTAAACCCAGTACTTCATGTGCTGACCTTAAAATTTTATTTAAAAAAAGAAGTGGGGCTGGAGAGCTAGCTCAGCAATTAAGAGCACTCGCTACTCTTGCAGAGGTCATGGGTTTCCTTCCCAACGCCCATGTCAGGAAACTCACTGCCTCTAACTGCAGCTCCACAAAGTCCACCCTTGGTCCTTGGTCCTGTCTTGGTAAGAGTCTGTCACAACTCTCTGACTCCTGGTTCTTTCCAGTTGCTAGCAGGCTGTGGATTTTAGCTCCTCTTACAAGCAGCCCGTTTCAGTTAGAAGGGCAAAGCATTCATTCTCCTCAGCATCACCCCACTCCGTCACCACCATCCCTGGGGCTCCTGGCACCCTTCCAAGTGCAGACTGGTGGAGTACCCCTTGCTTTGGGGATTGAATTAATCAAGTAACAGCCAGTCCTTCCTGCATCTTGATGGACAGTGATGAGCAAACAAGTAGCTGGCATCCCTTCTGCAGAGAGAGGTTGACAGGTGCTGAGGTAGCATTGCCCCAAAGCACTGACGTCACCGTGGAAAGCATGGCCTCCTTGGTTGGGTATTTCCTCTTCAGAAGTCCCCTCAGGACACCTGTGAGCATCTGAAAGGGACATCAGGGTGACCAAGGACAGGCATGGTCTGTGCTCAAGGTTATGACTTCTTGTCACTGCCTGATAGTGACATCCATCTTGCTTGTTAGCAAGTTGAGCCTGCAGTTGAGTGAACACGATTAGATTATTCTCAGTCCCCAGGGATCAGTAACTGACTCTGGCCACATCATTCTGGCTCCCCTGGGCCACTGAGACTATCTGGGAGTTGTTGTAACTGTAGCCTCAAGTGACGGTGACCAGCACAGAGTCCTAACCAGGGTGTCCTATCAAGCACAAAGGTGTTCTTCAAGATCATGACATTGGAGGTAAGAAGAAGCTGGGGAGCCCAAATAAAACCATCAGCCATAATTTAAAGGAATAGGACAGACTTGGGAGGTGTCTCCGGTGCACTCCTGTAACTCCAGCCCTCAGGGGATGAGGTATGAGCAGATCCTGAGGCCTCACTGACCAGCTAGCCAGCCAAGCCAAATAGCAAACTCTAGGTTCAATGAAAAATACTGTCTCTAAAACTAAGAGGAGAAGTGATTGAGGAAGACACCTGAGCTCCACTTCTGGCCTCCACACATGCCCACATGGTAGAAGGAAGGGACTTAGTTCTGCAAATTGTAACAGTAATACACACACACACACACACACACACACACACACACACACACACGTTAATGAAATTGTTTTTTAAATAATTTGAAGAAAGGGTCTGGAAACTGTGGAAGTCAGTCTGTGAGAGTCCGCTCCAAAGGGTCCTTAAGTGGAGGAGAGAGGAATGAGGAAATATCAGCGAGAAAGATAGACCTAGATGACAAGAAGAAAGATAGACACAGGATAGCTTCAGGAGGGTCTGGGTCAATACTCAGCAGCCCAGAGCTTTATTCAAAAGGGCTTTTTATAATATGCCAAGGGGAGAGGCAAAAGACCTCCCCCTTTGCAAGATCAAAGCACACCATTCAGCCAAGTATAGACCCTTCCAAACACCTGGTAAACACACCCGTGGCCAAATCATTACACAGCCCTGCTGGGTAAAGCAAGCTCAGATTCTCTGACCCTGAGTAAGGCCTTAATAGGTAGTCTCTGTGGGCTCCCACAGGAAACATAGCTCAGCAATTAAGAATATATACTGCTCTTGTAGAGGACTGTAGTGGATAGCTGTTCTATGACCTTGAAGCTCTGCCCCTAGCGATGTAGCAGGTAACTGTCCTACCTACCTATGACCTTGAAGTACTGCCCCTGGGGTGTGGCCTCAGGGCTACCCTTAAGACCTGAGATACATGCATGCTGGTCTCTTCTCTCCCTTGTGGGTGTGAATGGCAGACTGACTCAGCAGCAGTACCTCAGCATTCCAGGAGCCTGTGACAATTCCCCTATTCTGTTTTAGTGAGTTTTTCTTTCCTAATAAAGAAAAACTTTAAGCAGACTCCCATGGATTTATCAATATAGAGGGAGGACCCTAGTTGGGCTCCAAGCACCCACACTGGGTGGCTCACAACTGCCTGTTAACTCTAGCTCCAAGGGAGCTAATGCCCTCTTCTGGCCTCTGCAGGCAACTGCACTCCTGTGTTCATAGCCCCGTTCAGACACAAAAGCAAAAACACATTATGAAAAGTAATTTTTAAAAAAGAAGTTTAAGCACTGGGCAGTAGTGGCACACAACCTTAATTCCAGCACTCAGGAGACAGAGGCAGGTAGATTTCTGTGAGTTTGAGGCCATCCTGGTCTACAGAATGAATTCCAGAGCAGCCCAGGCTACACAGAGAAACCCTGTCTCCAACAAAATGAAGTAAAATAGGAGGCTGGAGAGATAGCTTATCAGTTTAGAGCATATACTGGCATAGCGACATGCCTGCGGCTAGTCCCCAGTACCACATCAAGCAGCTCACAACAGCCTGTAACTCCAGATGCCCGTGGCTTCTGTGGGAACCTGAATGTACATACCCACACCAAACATACTCTGATGGCTATTCTTGGTTATCAACTTGGCTACACATGGAATGAACTACAATCCAGAAATGGAAGGCATACCTGTGAAAGACTTTTTGCTTGGCTTGAAGTGAGTGAATCCACTTTTAGTCCAAACCCTTTAGGTAGGAAGACACATGCCTTTGATTTGGAACTTGAGTGGGAAGACACAACTTTAACGAGGGCCATACCTTCTACTGGAAGTCTGTATAAGAACATAGAAGAAGGAAGGTTTTGCTTGTTGCCTGCTTGCCCTCACCTTGCCAGCACATCCATTCCTTCACTGGCATTGGAGCCTACTTCTTCAGGATTCCAGCACACACTGAAGACCAGCTAAGACACCCAGCCTTGTGGACTGAGCAGCTACTATAATCCTGGACTTTTGTTTCACAGCCAGCCATTGTTGGATTAGATTATCTGGACTGAAGCCTGTAAGTCATTTCAATAAATCCCATATATATAGGGATTGTTCTCTGACCTCCATGTGGGGGGTGGGGGGGAGATTATAAAAATAAATTATAAGCCTAGAGACAGCTCAATAGTAAGGGTGCTTGCCACCAAGCCTGACAACTTGAGTTAAATCTTAGGCTCCTCATATAATGGAAGGAGAAAAGCAATTCAATACATGTGTTGTGTACACACATACACAAATAAATAACACAATAGTTTTAATTTTATAAATAAAATGATAAACAAACTCCCAAAGGAAAATGCTAAAAATTGATACTGACTGTGAGATAAAAAAAAAAAAAAAAAAAAAAAAAAAAAAGTGGTTTGCATTTTTCTGGTACTAACTGGTAATTCTCAGCAACAAGAAAATCTAGAAGATGTCAGAAGTACCATGTAACAGATGTATATCCCTCCCCCCACCCATGGTGTGAAGGACCCTTGCTGTGAACAGGAGCCATATACAGTCACTACTTGGACAACCTACTTCCTCTGGGCTTGTCACCATGCCAGAATTTAACAAGGGTGAGAAAAGTGTTCAGTGTTGGCAAAGATACACTCAGTAAAATGCAGCTATTTATCACCTAAGGTGCTTTTCTTGTTTTGAGCCGGGATTTGGGTTTGTAGCCTAGGCTAGCCTTGAACTTCCAATCCTCCTTAGCCCAGAGTGCTGGTATTACAGGTGTGGGCCACCCCACTGACTTGGAGTGTAGGAATATGACTCAATCTCTGAGAAGCAGAACATCCCACAAGCTGATTTTTCAGAAAATTGGCTTTTAGCAAATGAGTCCTTATGCAGAATGGTCATTAGGCAAATTCGTCATTTAGCCAAGAGGTCATTTAGTGACTCGCTTTCAATGACTTGCCCTCTGAAAGTTTGCTACAGCGAGCATTTTCTTGTGCTAAATGTCCATTTGATTTCCATAATTAATATTCACTGGAGCATGGATGGGAAACTTCCCAGGGACCCAGGAGCAACCAGGACAGACTTCTAATAATCAGACTATTCAAAATGCTCTCATAAAAATAAAAAAAATTAAAAAAAAAAAAACAGGATCAAAGATGCAGGGTGTCTTGGGGCTTCCTGAAACACAGCTATCAGGCTTAGTGTTGTGACAAAAGGTCTCAGGGTCCTGTTTGTTGTTAGTATAACACATGTAGCCTCTCATTGGAAAAAGAAATGAGTGCTCTTTGGGTTTGGGGTGGCCATCATATTGTTATAAGCCATTGCAATGATATCCTACACTCCACTGGGGGTGCAGTCATGTAAGACCCCAGGATCTAGGTCCAGCTACCTGGTCTCACAGGAAGTGCTCACTTTATCTTATTTTGAGACAGGGTCTCACACAGCCAAGGCTGGCTTCAAACTCCCAATGCAGTCAATAGTGTCCTTGAGCTCCTGATCCCCTGCCTCCACCCCCCAAGTGCTGGGACTCCAGGTGTGCCACCGCCCTCCTGAGTGAGCAACATCACTAACTGCTACTGTTCTTGAGCTGGGCTCTTGTTATGCAGCCCAGGCTGGCCCTGAACTTTAGATCCTTCTGCCTCGGCTTCCTGAGTTCTGGAATGACAGGTGTATACCACCATGTCCAGCATCATTTGGAAATTCTTGACTTTTTTTTTAATCAAATCCCCTAGTTCTCTCTTTTTTTTTTCAAAGGAGTCCCCAAAGTAATATGGCCAGTTATTTCATTTCTAGGGCTTCGATAGCCAAGTACCACACCGGGTGGCCTTAAAGCCAGAGATGCCTTGTGTCTCGCAAACCTGGAGGTTGGAAGTCCAACACGAAATGCTAGGCTTCCTCCATCTTTGCTTCTAGCCTTTGATGCTACAAGCAGTCCTCAGTGGTGCACGGCTTGCAGCCGCATCACTCTGAGCTCTAAAGCAACATGGCCACTTCCTTCTGTGCCTTTGATTTTGTGCCCACCCCCCTCCTATAAGGAGAGTCACTGGTGCCCAGGATATTCTCTTGTATGTTTTCCTCTTAAGTTGATTATCTCTGCAGCCACTCTACTTCCAAAAAATATTCACACCCCTAGGAACCAGGGCTTAGGAATTCCAGCCTACCTTTGCAAAGGATACAATTCAACCCTTAATACTGGTCCCATCGCAAACCCAAGTATTATATAATTGGAGCTGGCACTGTAGCCCAGCTGGTAGAGTGTTTATCTACCATGCCTGAAGCCTTGAGTTCAGTGTCCTGCACTGTTTAAAATCATATGCTTGTAATCCTGGTACTTGGGAGGTGGAAACAGAAAGATCAGGAGCTCAAGGCCATCCTCAGCTACCTAGCAAGTTGGAAGCCAGCCTGGGCTGCATGAGACCCTGTCTCAAAAGCGAACAGAATAAAAACAACAAAACCATGGTATAATCCTGGCGTTTCTCTTTGTGTGTTCCAGGACTGAGACCATACACCAAGCTTGCTATATGTATTACACCCGACCCTGTCGAGACTTTAATGCAGCACCTGTCTCCAAAGCTGCGGGGCTTCTTGGATGCTGGAAACAGCCTAAGGAAGGTTGAAACTTTATTTAACCTTAAATCCCATTATAGAGTCTGCATTTGGCACAATTTATATTTGAACTATAAAATTTTTCTGTAAGTTGAAACATGACCTATAAAAGGTCGCTGCACCCTGAAGCAACATTCTAGAGAGAAATCAATTGGTCCTTTTTCTTACAGAAGCCATTAGCCAGAGGAGAGATAAAGGAAAAACTTCCTCATGCTGATTGAACTCCAAACCCAAAGCATAATTTCTAAAAGGCAATGGCTTCGTACAGCTAAAATGCATTAGGCTATTATTAGATAATAGGGAGCCTTTAATATAGCTCGTGCACCTACTGCCTCTTACAGTGGAGGGGCAGGGGCACTCAGATGTGTACCCAGGCCTTGCTCCAGACATCAACATCTGGAATCAGCATTCTGCATGACAGAGGGGGTCTTAGCCTTCCCTTACACCTGAACACATCGCCCCTGTGAGGTTCCCTGGTCCTTACAAGTCCTTCAGTGAGTTGGATAATAGTTCGGTTGGCACAGGGCTTGCCTTACAAGCATGAGGATTAGAATTTGATCCCCCAAACTCATTCACACCTGTAACGCCAGTGTTAAGCTTTGCGGGGCAGGTACCTCTCTGGGGCTCACTGGCCAGCCAGACTAGCAGTGGGCTCCAGGCCAGTGAGAGGCCCTGCCTCAAACAACCAAGATGAGCAGGAACAACAGTAGAGACGCACGTGTACCCACACACGAGGTCCCTCAGTGACTTGTCCTCCTACCTTCAGATCTAATCAAGACGCAAGATTTTTGTCACACTCCAAGATAAGATGGCTCTGTAGCCCATGGAGGGTCTTTTCTTGGTCTACTCCTGTCTGTGGTATCAGCAGAGGCTGGACCAGCCTAGGTTTACTAATATTTTAGGAATATATCATGCAGTGTTATTATAATGCCAACTGTTGCTCTTTTGTTCTGTAGCAACAGTGATTAATAGCTAATATGGGTGATGTACAAGTATATCTCTGGTTCCCATTTTTTGCATCACCAACTGCAGGCAGAGAGCTGATCAAAATGGCACAGGTAAGCCAGTGTCCCTGAGGCCACCTCTAAAGTCATCCTTCCTCAATCACCCAGATCCATCCTACTTGTGAGACCTCAGAATCTCAGGTGACTGCAGCCAGGAGTGTGCAACGTAAAAAACACAGTAATAGTCCAGCATGGTGGCATACGCCTATAATCCTGGGCATTTTGGAGTCTGAGGCAGGAGTATCACTGTAAGTTCGAGGCCAAGATGGGCTACAAAGAGAATACCTAGCCAGGTCTACATAGCAAGACTGTAAAACAAACAAATAAGGCTAGTTAGATAACTCAGTGTACGGTAAAGGAACTTGCCTAATGACTTGAGTTCAGCCCACATAGTAGAAGGAAAGAACCAAATCCTGCAAGCTGTCCTCTGACTTCCACTGATGTATGGTGAGTCACACACACACACACACACACACACACACACACACAAATAAGAAATGTAAAAAAAAATGAAAAGACAAAATCCCACAGAAACAACCACAGCTCACTATATTTAAGTCAACCTAGCTCTTTATCAGCTGAGCTGAGCTGGCTTCTTGGAGGGTCACAGACCTGACTGCAATCAATTCCCCTCTATTGTTCTCCTAAACAGGCCTCAGGGGTTTCTCACCTACCTTCTGCAAGCATATTTAACAGGCTAGCTCAGGAAGCTTCCAAATGGAGTTTTTTAAGACATTTGGTAAAGTGAACTGTTCTGCCTTGAACAACAGTGCAGAATCCGGGGGCAGGAGGGGTGGCTTGCCAGCATCCTGCCTTTCAACTCTAGCAAGACGTGTTAACTTTGAAAACTTGGCCACCCGCTGCAGTTAACTCCCACTCTTCGTTGGGATTCTTTTTTTTTTTTTTTTTTTTTTTTTTTTTGGTTTTTCGAGACAGGGTTTCTCTGTGTAGCTTTGCGCCTTTCCTGGGACTCACTTGGTAGCCCAGGCTGGCCTCGAACTCACAGAGATCCTCCTGGCTCTGCCTCCCGAGTGCTGGGATTAAAGGCGTGCGCCACCACCGCCCGGCCCGGGATTCTTTTCCTTGCAAGATCAAACGAAACTCCTGCTGGATGTCCCTGCGATTCTGTGCATTTATCTTCAACGCAGATATTGCTACTATTTTATGTTCCCTCTTGAGGACCCCAGACCCTGGAGAGCAGAGACCACATCGGCTTTATCCCACTGTTGCAGCCCCTGGTCTTGCCAATCATACTGAAGGTGCTTAGTAAAAATTAGATGATGTTGGGTTGCAGACACAAAGGCTGGAGTAGACTGAGGGAGTAGACCCCTTTCTGACCGGTCCCAGAGGGCTGTGCTGATGGGGAGGGTGTTGGTAAGGCCGCCCGCACTCACTGAACACGCTGGTGGACCAAGACCAGTGTGCAAGATTCGGTGGACCAAGACCAGTGTGCAAGATTCGGGAGATTACGATGACCTGGAGCTGGCCTGGGTGGGCGCGAACTCCGCCCCGCTTCCCGGACCAAAACCGGGAATGAGACTGGCTCCTAGAGCAGTATGCAAGGCCGCGTCCTAGCCTACCCGACTCCGCCCCACACTAGGCCACAACCCTGCCTACAGGCTGGCCAGGAGCTCTGCAGAAGGATCCCAGGCCGCGAGCAGCACTTCCGAGATCCGCCTCTGCAACTAGGCGAGCACTTCAGCCCCGCCTCTGGCTGGTCTGAGCCCGCCCCCATATCAGCCAAAGGACCGCCCCTAAGCTCCGCCCCCCGCCCCATATCCGCCTCGGGCCCGCCTTCCAACCTCTAGGCTCCGCCCCCAGTTCTGGTCAAGGACCGCCTTCTGAGCCCCGCCCCAGGCCAGTGTAGGCCCCGCCTTCAGAGAGCCAGCTCCAGCACCACCAACTTTTTCAGAACGCGCCCCGGCCGCAGGGCGTCAACCTCTCCCTAAGTCCCGCCTCTCATGACGCGGCAGCTCACGGACCCTGAAGTTTACACCCCGCCTCCGCCCCTGCCCCAACGTACTCTCCGCCCCGAGGGCACCACCTTGCCCCACCTCCTGGGCCGGAGCATTGACTAGCCCCGCCCACAGCTCGCTGCCTCTTTGCCCCGCCTCCTCAGACTCAGGTCTCGCTTCCGCTCGTTTCCAGGCAACACTGGCCCCGCCCCGCGATGGCGCCTGAGGACCACGAGGGGGCCACGTCTCTGCTGCAGAGTTTCGAGCGCCGCTTCCTGGCGGCTCGCGCGCTTCCCTCCTTTCCCTGGCAGGTGGGCGGCGGGCGCGCGGCGGGTGTCGGGGTCGAGCACCGGGAGCTGCGGGACCGGGTTTCTGGGGCCTCCTTTGCTCACTGCCGGACTGGGGGAGGCAGGCTGGGCCCTTCTCTAGCAGAACTTGAGGGTCTCGGGCCGGGCTGAATTCTTTTAGCGACTTTTTAAAGCCGTTGATCGGTCATCTTGGCGACTGCAAAACAGCTTTGAAAACTAAATGTTTTCAGACGGCTGGAGCCGCGCTCTCCTCAAGGGGAGGCCAGGTCCCCATCCGAAGGGCAGGCTGCGGGCAGAACCATCTCCGAGGGAGTTCAGACCGAAAGGGAACCTCCCAGCGATCTGGGGACTTGCAACTCGGGCCTCACTGATAACTCGTGTGCAAGGAGTTCACCAGCATGAGTCTCTTTAAATTTTTATTTCTCCAGAGTCTGCCCGGTTTATTTGGGTGGTTTAGACAGTTGTGTTATTTCATCGACATAAAACATTCTGGTCTTAACACAGAATGAAACGCTAATAGCTATGGGTCCCCATTCAGTGTCAAATGTAATAGTTCACGTGCCGTGCCAAGTACTTGCTCAGGGTCGCGCACAGTGGGGTCTGTTGTCACTCCGTTTAAGAAGGAAGGCTGGCCAGTGAGACCCAGGGATCCTCCTGTCTCCACCTGCCCAGTGTTAGCATTACAAGTTTGCACTTCCAAGCACATCTTTTAAAAATCAGTTCTAGGGCCGGGCGGTGGTGGTGCACACCTTTAATCCCAGCAATTGGAAGGCAGAGGTAGGCGGATCTCTGAGTTCAAGGCCAGCCTGGTCTACAAAGCAAGCTCTAGAACAGGCTCCAAAGCTACACAGAGAAACCTTGTCTCAAAAAAAAAAAAAAGAAGGAGGAGGAGGAGGAAAGGATCAGAGCCATAATTCTGACCTAGGAGACCAGCTTCCTGTTTAGAATCTTAGCTCAAAGCCAGGAGGTGGCACATACCTATTGTTGTGCCCAGATTAGGACCCCCAAAGAAACCACCGTAGACCAAAGATGTCCAGACTTCAATAGCAAGGTTTACTTCTAGGCGCAAGACAAGCTAGCAGGGAGCCCTCATCCGCAGCACCCGGCTAATCGAGGCACAGAGGAGAGTTCCTCTTTCTTGGGGAGGTTAGTTTTTAAAGGCAGAAACCACAAAATTCTTCAGAGAGGAGGGGGTTAGTACGGGTCCACCCTTGACTGGTCCAGTTTTCCTGAGCTTGGATTTTATCTTATTTTTTGCTCTGTCAGGAGTTTTACAGCCTATCTCCCAAATCTGGTCCTGTTATCTCAGGGGACAGGAGCGTCTTATGGTTAGTTACCACCAGACAGTCTGATTTTGTACTTTTAAAACTTCTGACTTCACCCTGTCTGGGAATGAGGAACTGACTCAGTTCTGGCTATTTTAAGATGTCCTTTTCCTCAGCTCTCCGGGCCTTAGGGAGAACTGGGGTGGGGGTCTCTCACCTATAATCCCAGCACTCTGGAGGCAGAGGCAGGCAGATCTCAGAGTCTGAGGCCAGCCTGGTCTACAAAAAGAAGAATCCTAGCTCAAACCCCCATGTGCTGTGGAACTTATATACTGTGGGACCCTATGTGTTGTGGGACTTTATGCAGTGTGCCATCATTTCTAATTAGCACAGTGGAGGATACAATGTCTCTTGCTACCAAACAGCTGGACTTCTTTTCCTTTGCTCAGCTAGAAATCATAGGTATTCAAGAAGCTCAGAGCTTGCTGGTCTCTGGTGGCTGTGTTTTCTTGTGCCAGCTGTAGGCAGGCAAGAGCAGCCGCAGGTTTCTTGCTTATGGGGCGCCCTTGGTCCTTGTGGACCTCCGGAGTTCTTGGGGCGTTTTGTCTGCAAGCTTCCCGGCAGGCCTAGGTATTGGATTTCCCCTGGCAGCAGCTCTTACAGCTCTTGTGCAGTCCTTGGAAGTGGGGATTTCTTAGCTCTTGGCCAAAGCCAGCTGCCTGGCTGCTTTTACAATTCTGCCAGCCACTGTTGTGCTGTCTCTGGGTCTGCTTTCTCCATGTCACCAGCTCAGCCTGCACTACTACAGTGAGCAAGCAAAGATCGTTCCCAGGAGGGCTCTTCGTAGTCCACTCCCTCCTTGAGCCACAGCAGCAGGTTATGTAGGTGTCTGAACCAGTCACAGCCTTGCCACTTAGGGCCATCCCAGCCATCCTTCCACTAGGCCACCAGGGGGCGTGCTCCCCATATGTCCTACACCAAAATGGGTGCAGAGTTAAGTGTGTACCCAGGCTTATGACAGTCTGGTGCAAAGTGTTTCAGACAGCCTTGGATGAGGCTGCACTTTCAGGAGCCATGAGAATCAGCTGGGGTTGTCTAAAGGTGTTTATGGAGTGTTCAGACAGCCCAGGCTGACATAAGGGCAGTCCTAGCTGTCTGACTGATAGTCCTTTTTGCTTACGGCAGCCTTGGCAGGAAGGGAGTCCAACAGCTCCAAATTAGGGAGTCACGCTTCCGCCATCCCCTAAGCCTTTCCTTATTTATAGGAAAATGAACATAAGAATGCTTACACCAAGAGCCTGAAGACCTTACCATGAACAGTAATTGAGGATTTAACAGCCTTAGCACTGTGGCTCCGAAATAGACAGCCCCTCCTGCATCTCACTCTGTGGGAGTACTTGAAGACAAACCCCAGCTCCTCGTACCTGGCTGTGGAAGTGCACTGAGTGGTGCCCAGCAGTTACTGAGTCACTAAATATTCACTCGCTGTCTATGAGGTGCACACCAGGGTACATCAGAGCACATTAGAGACCAGCCCTGCTCAGACGAGAGACTGTAGGTAACCAGGAAAGACCAGGCAAGACCGTGTGTGGGAGCCAACCTCAGCTTGGGGAGCTAGAGCAGGAGGACCTCTGTGAGTCAGAGGCCACTGTCTCAAAAGAATAAAACAAGTAAGGAAATGGTGAGTAGAGTCATCAAAGGCCCCCCAAAAGAGGCAGCATTTGAACTGTTACCTGAGCCCTGAAATAGTCGGCCATAGGACGGTCTTGGCATGATAGAAACATGGCCACCGTGATTAAGAACCGTAGAGGAGCTGGTATGGCTGTAGTCGTGTGAGCAGGGATGAGACTGGGTGTAGATGAGGTCAGAAAAGGATCAAGGCAGGTCTTAGAGGACCTGTTAGGACATAGTAAAATGCTCTGAAGACACGAAGTGGCCTTGCTGTGTGTCACAGACCTGCTCTGACTGGAGCTGGAGTCCCTGTGAGAAAGATGGCGTGGCCAGGCTTGGCACCACACCTCATAGTCCTCCTTCCAGCTTAAGTGACAGGTTCCAGGCTGTAACTGATGGTTAGCTCACCAGCTCAGCTGCAAAGCTACTGTGTCCCTGGTGACTGCAGGACAGCCAGAGCTGACGGAATCAGACACACATGGCCCGTGACATCAGACTGAGAGTTCACCTCTAGTAGCTTCCACTTCAGATTGGCTCCAAGTCCCTGGGTAGAGATTACTGAGCTCTTTACCAGAATGTCCCACAGCAGTGTAAGATTGCTGAGAAAATGCCCCCTAGGATTTATCTCTCTCTTTCTCCTTGGAACAGAGCCTAGAAGAGAAATTAAGGGAGCCCTCGGGTTCTGAGCTGCTGCTGGCTATTCTGCAGAAGGTAAGAGCCCCAGCATCCCCAGAGAGCAGAGCCAAAGCCCACCTGTATCCTTTCCAAACACATAGTCCAAAGAACAAGATATAGTGTTTGTGTAGACACTGCACGTGGGCGTCAGCTCCTCAGTCAGCTCTGGCTGTTTGGTTTTAGTGGATAAAGATATTCGAATAAACAACTGCACAAGATGAGGGAAGCTAGGGGATGTCTTTTTTTATTTTTTAAGACTATCTCTTTGGAGTGCTATTATGCCATTTTTTTTCTAAATGGCTAACTTTTGGGTTTTGTTTTGTTTTTTTAATATGTGTGTGGGTGTTTGCCTTTGTGTATGTCTGTGAAACACATGCATACAATGTCCTTGGAGGCCAGAAAAGAGTGTCAGATCCCTAGGACTGGAGTTACAGTTGTGAGCCATCATGTGGGTGCCGGGAATCAAACCTGTGTCCCTTGGAAGAGCAGCCAGTGCTCAGCCACTGAGCCATCTCTCCATCCCATGCACCTTGGGAAGTCTTGAAACACAGGGATAAGTGACAAGTGACTGTTTCCAGCATGTATTAGCTGCTTTGGAATGTTCTTCACATTTAAGGCAAAAAATAAGAAAGCTCATCTTGCCTGCTCAGGATCAGAGGCAGAGGTGGCATATGCCTGTGGGTAGAGGCCTCCTGAATCGAGGGCAGATCACACCACCCTGTCCTGGGCCTTGACCTTCCTAAGGGTCCTGACCCTCGGCAGGAAAAAACTGTAGTTTTCCTCCCCAGAAGGAAATCACCAGAGGAGCATATTTGCGTACAAATTCAAGGAAAACACAGACATTTGTCCCCAGCCACCAAGCCCACCCTAGGAGTCTAAGCCAGGAATTCTGTGCTGAACCAGGGCCAATTCAAAGTCAGCCTGAGCTATACTGAGAGACCCTGTTATCAGAAAGGAAGATAAAGGGGGAAAGGAAGGAGGAAACAGCCAGGCTTTGTCTTACAGCCTTCCATGAGTAACCCAACAAATGTTAGAGCATACTGCTTAAAGATCCCAGGGGTTACCCACCGATGAACCCTCAGTAGGAAGTTCTGGGGGACTTACGGGGATCCTGTGGTCCTTCCAATGCAGCAAGCTACACCTCTCTCCAGGCCCCTTCCCATCTCCTACTTCCTGCTGGTCCTCGGACCTCCTTTCAAAACTTCCAGGCCAGAGCCACCTGGGAGCCACCCTTTTGCTCTCTATGGTGGAGACCCTGCTTCTGACTCCCGGAGGTTTTCACTGAGGCATTAGTTCCTTCTAGGCAGAGCCTTTGCGTTTCCATATTTGCTTGTTCAGCTCCCATCTCTAACCCTCCCCACCACCTAGGCCTCATAGCCAGGAAGACAGGTACCTAGTGGTCTGGTTCCTGCCACTGGACCTTCACCTCCTCCATGAAGCCAGATACCCTGCTTTTGTCCTTATAACAGGCTAGTATCGTTCTCATCTGCCACCCTGGGTGGACAGGAAAGGGCCTGTGAGCTCAGGTTCCTGCCTAAAGCTGGGCCACTATGTGGAAATGTTGTAAAGAAAGATCTTAAAACTCAAATTGGGAGTGGCAGCACATACCCATAATCCTAAGGCAGGAGGATTACAAATTTGAGGCCAGCCTGGCCTATATAGTAAGACCACCGGAAGAAAAGCCGCCATCTTGCAGATACCCCCATTGTCCCTGCACATCTTTGCTGGAACATCAGGCTCCCTCCAATCATGTGCAGCTTCTAGGACACCAAAGGCAGGTCTCTGTAGCAATCACCTTCTTGTCTTTTGTTGCCTAGACTGTGAAGCACCCTGTGTGTGTACAGCACCTGCCGTCTGTGAAGTACGCCCGCTGCTTTCTCTCAAAGCTCATCAAAAAGGTCAATGATGGGCAGTGGCTGCTGGGGCCGGGCCACATAGGGGAACACAGAGGTCCAGAGCTCTGCCAGGTTCCAGCAGCCCCACCTCTCTGCCTTTTGCTTGCTCCGTAAGCCCCTGGGGCAGGAGGCTGCTGGTGGGGTTTGATGGGAGGGCAGGGTTGGGGCAGGGTAGGAGAGTGGCCAGGGCTCTCGGCAGCAGCTTCGTCTCCTAGACTCAGGTTCTCCTTCCTACCAGACATCCCTGCCACTGCATGAAGGATGGCTCCCCGTCCCCCACACTACCAGACATTTTCTGGCTGGCCCACGCATGCCTGCTGGAGTTTACACAGTGTCTTCCCATCCTCTGCAAGATGCTTTTGGAGGACAGGTCCAGACCTGCTCCATGCCACTCTAGACTGCTGTGGAGAGCAGCAGCAGCAAGCCAGCTCCAGTCAGCCCCTGAAGCCAGCAGCTGCACAGGAGGCTTAGCAAAGGCGTGATCCATCTTCTGCACCACCCTGGCCCCAGGCCTCACCACACCAGTGCCTCTGTAGGCCCTGGCAGCACCAGGAGAAACAGGGCTGTGAGGCCAGTTGAAGCCATGCCTCAATGCCACCAAAAAAGCAGCTTGAAAGCTGCATTGGGAGCCTGGGACTCACCTGAACACATTATATAAGGACAATAGCACCTCTGCTAGGCAATGTGGCTTCTCCTGGACTCTGCCTGCTGACCTAGGCCTTGCCTGCTCTAACCTGCTCCACACCTCTCCTTGAGGCACCCCACCAGCACACTTTTAATTTTGCTAATTTTAATTCTAAGTTGTTCATATGCTAGCTTACCTCCTACTCCAAAATTTCCCCTCTAAATCTGGTAAAAAATCAGGCTAGAACCAAGGCTCAACAGCAGAATACCAACCCAGCATGCACAAGGTCCCGGGTTCCATGCCCAGCACCATGAATGCTGTGAAAGCCATCCAGTCCTGCTCACAGAGCAGATAGAAGTGAGGGAGTGGTTATTTACAAGGATCAGTGTACTCTCAGTTAAAGCTTGCTGTCTGTTCCCAGCATGAAGCTGTGCCCACAGAGCCTTTGGATGCACTGTATGAGGCACTGGCAGAGGTCCTGATGGCCAAAGAGTCCGCCCAGTGCCACCGGAGCTATTTGCTGGTATGAGACATGCATGTTATTGTGTTGTGCCCACCCCCACCCACCACACACACACTCTTGTCTGTGATTGGTCATTCTAAAGTGTTGGATGAAGGGGGATCACACACAGCATGGGACTTAGACCGGCTCCTTTCGCTCAGCACAGTATCCTTGAGATCACCCATATGTATTTCTGGGTGTAGCAAGTTTATCCTTTTCATTGTTGAGTACATTCCAGCATAGACATAGCACATTCTGCTCAGCCACTCAGTTGCTGTGGTTTAGGACCCACCAGTAATACTCTGATAGCTTTGTTCATTCTTCTTCCTGTCTCTGCAGCCTTCAGGAGGCTCAGTCACACTCTCTGAGAGCACAGCCATCGTGTCCAATGGCACCACAGGCTTGGTTACGTGGGATGCTGCTCTCTACCTGGCAGAGTGGGCCATCAAGAACCCAGCAGCCTTCACTGACAGGTGACCTTGGGGCACAGGGCAGGGCACTGAGGCAGGCTGGTACAGCTGTGACCCATGGTCTCCATCTCCCACTCAGGACTGTCCTGGAGCTCGGCAGTGGAGCTGGCCTCACAGGCCTGGCCATCTGCAAGGCGTGCCACCCCAGAGCATTCATCTTCAGCGACTGTCACGGCCAAGTGCTTGAGCAGCTCCGTGGAAACGTGCTCCTCAACGGCTTCTCCTTAGAGCTGTACACCCCCACTGACCCAAGCAACCCAAAGGTGACAGTGGCTGAGCTGGACTGGGACGAGGTGACAGCCGCTCAGCTCTCTGCCTTCCAGGCAGATGTTGTCATTGCAGCAGGTAATGCCCCAGCAGCAGCACTCACTCAGGCAGGAAGAAGCAATGGGTGCTGCAGGCAGGGACAGGCAGGGCCCCAGAGGTCTCCCAGTGATGTCACAGCACACACCCCAGAGCCCCAGGTCCCTCTGTGGGGACAGCTGCTCTCATTGCTGTGGTATGAACAGCCAGCTGTCCCAGAAGACTTAAGATGAGCAGGACAGTTGTCAGGGCAGCACACTGGCCTGCCCCAGAGTCCCGATGCCACCCATCTCCTTCCCTGGACCCACCCACCACACCTAGACTGTGCCTTCCACTGCTGGTGACAAACAGCCACCCTGCATCGTTAGGTAGGACAGACCAGCCATGCAGCCTCTGGTCTTCCCAGGCCCACATCCAGCTTCTCCACCTGTTAATAACACCATCCTGGGTCATGTTTAAATGGAGTGACAGAGACCAATTCAGGGTACCGGAGCTGAGGGGCCCTGCCAGTGTCTATGATGGCTCCGTGCAGATATGCCAAGGATTCACTATCATCAGTGTGCCATGTGGCTGGCCTTGACTCTCCCCACCAGTATATCTGGGTCCCAGGTCCCTATCCTGTGTCTTTCAGAGATGGCAAAAGAGCATGGAGTCTTTTGAGAGAAAACAGTGCTTGCCTGGGCCACCAAAGATCCTTCCTAGAGGTCACCAGAAACATGGCACATCCCACAGTGCAGCTGACACAGGTCCCCCCAAAAGGCCCAAAGCCAGTCACTAGCAGATGAGCAAGGGACAGAGAACTGATGTTGCTATGGGGGTGGGGGTCCACTGTAGAGGCTTTCAGACTCCCTCCCTTTCACCTGGGGCATCTTCCTATGGAACAGCACAAGTCTTACCACCACCACTCAACACCATGGGTCCTCACCCCATGCAGAGTCGGTCCAGCCCCACACTCTGGCTCTGGGTGCAGATCCTAACAGGAGGCCCTTTCAGTAACAGCCTTTCCGTTGTAGATGTGCTATACTGCGGGGAAGTGACACTGTCGTTGGTCAGGGTCCTGAAGATGCTCAGCGCCTGCCAGAGGAAGAATGCTCCTGTTGTCTACGTGGCCTATACCATCCGCAGCCAAGACACGGGCAAGCTGTTCATCACAGAGCTGGGTCAGTTCTCAACCTGTGGGTCACCATTCTGTCCCTAGGAGGATTTAAAACCTGGGCTGACACTGGCTTTGCTCCTCGGCACCCATCCTTATCTGTTCTGTGGAGGTATTCACCAGAGGCATAGCCTGGCCAGCAGAGGCAATGAGCAGTTAGCAGCCATTGTTTGGGTATTCTGCAACTAGAAGAGAAGCTGGGGGCACTTTAGGAAGGGGATAATAGCCCCACCATCTGCAGAGCCTCCAGATGGCAGTGCTGTGAGCCCTGTCTGTCCTCCAGTCTGACACTCACCAGTCATCAGCACCTGAGATGGCTGTATCATCATCCGACCTCACCTATAGACACTAAGGCACTCAGATCAAAGCTGTCCACACTCACTTGCCACAGCATCTGCGGACAGACTGACATAGACTCCCTCATTCAGCAGATCAAAACAATCAGGTGAGTGCTCCCAGAACCCACTGGAAGCACTGAGGGCCCTGAGTGTCCTTTGGATTCATGTATGTACGTACATACGTAACACACACACACACACACACACACACACACACACACACACACACAATGCCTGCAATCTATCTACCCTAAGAAACACCCTGATTTCAATAACTATCTTTATGGGGAACAGGGCACTTAGCTCAGTGGTAGAGTACTTCCTACTATGTGCACGGCTGGATTCCATCCATAAGATTTGTAAAAATTAGAGCTGGGAGGAATTTGTAGTGTGCCAACTTTGTTTGCTATGCTCAGGTGGTGGGGTTATAGAACTGCGCCTATTTTTATGCCTGTGTTGCCCTGTCCTTTAAATTACTAGCTTTACTTTTAACAGAAGTGTAGTTAAGAGACCACATTGGCCCACAGTCTTGCAGGCCCTATGGAACCAGGCAGCTGCAGTTGGCTTATCACTCCTCTGCCTGTGCCAACCGACAGGGCAGACAGGTGCAGAGGGTAGGGCACCCGTCGGGTATGACGGGAGAGGGCCACACTTGTGGTACTGTTTACACCTTGCCTTCAGGCTGGAGAGAGAGAGCAGTAGGCAAACGTGCCCACTACACAAACCTGAAGCCCTGAGTCTGAATCCCCAGCACCCATTGAAAAGGTGGGTTGTCAGCCAGGAGGTGGTGGCGCACACCTTTAATCCCAGCACTTGGGAGGCAGAGACAGACAGATCTGTCTGAGTTTGAGGCCATCCTGGTCTATAGAGTGAGTTCCAGAACAGCCAGGGCTACACAGCTTGGAAAAAAAAAAAAGTTGGGTTATGGCCACAACGCCTGTCACTCTAGCACTGTTGGGGGCAGAGACAGATTTGCTGGGGCTTGAGGGAAAAGGTGTGAAATGGTAGAGCAGAACCCTTGCTATCCTCCTTTAGACTGAGCATGCCCCCCCCAGACCCTCAGGGCACCTGCATGGGCCTGGAAACCTGTGGCCCAAGCAGATCAGCTCAGATGCACACCTGTGTCAACAGCCCTGCACTAATAGATTAGCTTCCTGTCCCCAACACTGCCCTCCTGAGATCTCTGTACTCTGTCCAGACCGCGCAGGGATCTACTGGGAAGAGGTGCCTCCTCATGCCGGCCAACTGTTCCCTTATGAAGAGCACTCGGCCATCGTAATCCTGAAGCTCGTGCTGAATGGTCGCCACAGTGTTAGAAGGTGATTGGAAAAATGAGATCGCTGTCATGGGAAGAGTCCACGAGAAAGGTGAAAAGGCTTTTGTTGGGCAGGAATGTTAAATAACAAACCACAAATGTACAGTAAGCACAGGCTTTGAGTGCTGGTGCCTGTCCTCAGCAGCTCATCTGGAATGGACACAGGCTTGGAGCAAGCATTTCCTTTGCACCAATAAAAACATGAATTTATCAAGTATGATTGTCCTGCCAGACAGCTCAGGCCTTGAACACATGATATCCCAGAGCTCATGGCAGCCCAGCAGAACCAGAACACAGGAATGTGAGAGTCTGGACACAAAAACCAGGGACTGAGAGGTTGACAGGGTCACCAGAGAGAAGAGCTTCTCAAGAGCCAGCGAATGAAGCAGCTGCCAGACATCCATTTCCCTTCTGCGTCCTCTGCCGTCCTTAGGCTTCTGACCACTAGGGGGCACTCAGAAGCCCACCAGGGACAAGGTAGAGCAGGTGCTGGCTGGGAAGGGCTGGTGGTACGGGAGGGATGGAGCGGGGACCTCATTCCACGCCCTGAGGACAGAGCCCTAGCCTCTGGCCTGGAGGTCACTGTGAGTGACCAAAGGGTACACAGTCCGCTGCCAGCTCTCATCCCACCGCAGTTGCTCTGACTCCCGGAGTTCTTTCCGGAACTGGTTTAGCTTTCCAGTAGGATCAGGAAACTTTGAGAAAAGCATCTATAGGAAAAGGAAGACTGGAACTCAGCTCCCTGCCCACCCTGCCCCATGTCAGGTCCGGCTTGCTCATGTCCAGCTGTGCCCCTCCCATCACTAGACACTTGAAGGGTCAACATTAGTTTTATAAGGACAAATATACCTTCTGCAGAAACTCCTGTGGCCCCTAAAAAGGCAGCACAGCTCCCATCTTTACAAAAGGAGGCAGGAGTATATGTTTGTACCTGGCTCTTCTAGCCCTTGGCGCCCAGGCTGAGAAGCTATCTTGGGGGCCTCGGCTTCCTTCCTCCACCTCTCCTCTACATCCCAGAGTCCCACCACAGGCGTCCTTGTGTGGGAAGCAGAGATTGGGGAGCTGGGTCAGGCCCCACAGGAGAAGCCCACTACCTGCAGCTGGGCTGCCAGCTCCTCCGCGTCCTTGAAGACCAGGCCATTCTCTCCGTGTCTTACAAGCTCATGCAAACTGCAGAGAGAACAAGGAAAAGAAAAGGAGCCCAGCTGGGCCACCACTACTCCCTCAGGTGAAGCCAACACCAAGAATGGCAGGTTGGCCTCAGTGTTCTGAGATAGAGCATTTGAACAGAAAAGCCTACAAGAGCACATGTCAAAACAAAAGAATGATTTGGAGACAGGAAGGTGGCTTTTCTGTGCCAAGATGGTTTCTGTGTTTTTTCTCCACTCCAGCCTGAGAGCTAGGGCTCCAGCAAGCCTGTATTTAGCTCTACACATTAAGAGTAGCTTTCAGAGTCATTGGGAGATTTGATCCTAACAAATCCTGAGCTTGGCTCACACAAGGGTTTCACATCCAAAGGCTGATCCCTAGCTATCAAGCTGCAACCTCCATGCCCACATCCACCCTGGCCAGGGAAAGTGGAGTCCCAGAACTGCATTGGTGTGGACGATTCCCATCCAACTAAGAGAGATCAGCCACAGGACAGAGAGATGTAAATCAGTCAACTGCAGGCGGCTCTGGGCACCTTTCCCTTCTCACAGCATGAGCCTGAGTAGAATGCTAACCATGAACAAACTCCAGCCACCCCCATCCCTCTATCTGTGCAGGACTCATTTCTGGAGCCCCTTTTATATCCACAGATGCTCAAGTCCCTTATGTAAACTGCTTTGCATATGGTCACATGAACCCTACTCTAGGCTTCACATCCTCTAGATGACTTCTAGCATCCCAGCAATGGAACAAGGATAAGAAAGCTACATGTTGATACAGACACAATCAACATACTCCGTGCTACAGTTTTCCCGAGACAGAAACTCACTGTGTATGTAGCACAGGCTGGCTTCAAGCTCAGAGATCCTCTTGCCTCTGCCTCCAGACTGCAGGAATGTACTAATATTTCCAACATCCTAACTACATTTTGCAACTGGGTGACTAGCATGGTATGGATGTGCCAAGCTGACTGTCCTTCCCTAGGGCTCAGCCTAACCACAGGACAGGGTCCCCAGCTGCTGATCTAGAATATGCCCCAGGTAAGGTTCAATGTCCACTCCTACCACTTGAAGTTCACGGCACACACAGGCAAGCAGCACCCAAACATGTCCACCACCTTCATGGGCAGGTCCAGACCACTGGAAGACATGTGCAGACAGACACCCAGGTCCGCTGACCCTGCAGAGACAGTCCAAACACTAGGACACATTCTCCCAGGTCTATGAAGCAACCCCTAGACAAGGAGTGGAAATCAGAAGCTGTCCCTGTGAGACTGTCCCCAAATACAAATGGCATAACCTGACCAAGGAGCCAGGCAGCCTGACCAGAGGCAAAAACATGGTTGACCACCAGGTCCTGTCTCACACTGCCTAATGATTAAAAATTGTTTTTGTTTTTACTTGTATTGATTTATTATTTCTACTTAGCTATAATTCATTTTCAAAGAGAAAATTCCCAGGCAGTCACTCTGATCGATTCCAACTAGCTTGGCTCAGTAGGTGAAGGTATTTGCTCCCAAGCCTGACAAACTGGACCATCCCTGGACCCCATAGTGGAGGGAGAGAGCCAACTCCTCTAAGTTTAAAAAAAAAAGAAAAAGAAAAAAATAACGGGCAGTGGTGGCACACGCCTTTAATCCCAGCGCTGGGGAAATGGAGGCAGGTGGATCTCTGAGTTCAAGGCCAGCCTAGTCTCCAGAGTGAGATCCAGGACAACCAAGGTTACACAGGGAAACCCTGTCTCAAAAAAACAAACAAACCAAGAAAGAAAAAAAAAAAAAAAAAAACCCACCACCACCAACAAAGCGCAGGCAGAGTGGTGCACGGCCTGTAATCCCAGCACTCAGGGCTGAGGCATGAGGCTCTGATGCAAACTCAAGGCTACCCTAGGCTACAAAGATCCTGTCTCAAATATTACAGGGCAAAAGAAGAGGCTGGGAACATCTTCCGGTCTGCTCATGTAGGACAGTGTAGTGTGGCCGTGTGCCCCTGAAGCCTGCCCTCTCACCTAGAAGCAGCGGATAGTCCTCAGCCTCCAGCCATGGGGTGCAGAACTGGACATGCTGGAGGTGCTTCTGCCCGATGAGGTGACGGTAGTGCTCCCTGAGAGGCCCCTTCCCTTCACCGAGAAGAAAAGTCACTAACATGGCCACACTCCCTCACGGCCACTGGGCAGGTCCTGCTGCTCCACCCGACACTTGACAACCCTTTCCCGAGACCACACCCCCAGCGGCCCCATCAGGCCCTGACATCCCATGGCCAAAGACACTAAGCACACACCAGCTAGCAGGCACAGGGCTGCGGGTGGTGAAGGGGTCTAAGATAAATGCTAGGGTGCCAGCAAGATAGACAGAATCTCCACCTACACCAAGTGACGCAGGGACTTTCCTTAGCATGCAGGGAACCCCTGGGAACCTGGCTGGGAGAGAAGAGGAGGTGGCCTAACCCTGTGACTGCTCAGAGGACACACTGCTTCTAAACTACAGAAGCTGGAAATGCACTGGAAAAGGGGAGGGGGGAGTTTGATCTAAGTAGTACCGTCCAGACTCAAATCTGAACTTTTAAGTCCTTTCTGAGCCTCGGTTCCTTATTATCCAGTGGATGTAGAAACTCTACCCAGGAACCTGGTCATACAGGCCTGTCCCAGCTACTCGGGAGGCTGAGGCAGGTTAGCATATCAGGGCTTGCCTGGACTACAAAGTGGGTTCAAGGCCAGCCTGGACAACTTATAAGACCCTCTTTCTACACATAGAAAGATAAAAGACAGCTAGAGATGTAGCTCAGTAGTAGAGCACTTGCCTAGCTTGGGCAAGGTCTTGGGGAGAAAGGGAGAAATTACCCTGGAGAACTGAGGTGATGACTAGTGAGACCGTACCCTACAGAGGTGTTCTGTAAATGCCATATGTCCATTCTTCTGCTACCCTCCACCCTTCTAAACAATATGACGAGGTGTTCCCATCAGTACCTGTTATCACACAGACTAGGGAAGGAAGGCTGTCTTCACTCAGTGCTAGTTGTTCAAACTCTGTTTGAAAAAAAAAACACACCAAGCAGGAGAAAATAAGATGTAAGCAGAGTGGGGAGCTGCTCCCTGGGGGTTGCTAGACTCCAGATACATTCAGAGGAGGGTCAGTGACCATGTAAGAGCCATAGGCTTCCCATGCCCTCCCCCACTGTCCCAAGCTGCCCACCCATGACACCAGGGGCACAAATGACAGGCTGCCACAAAAGGCCAGTAAGGGCCTCGCAGCAGCCCGACAAGCTCCGAGCTGCAAATGCAGCCACACACCTACTTTCTAGTGCTCTCAGCAGGATGGAGAAGTCCTCGTCCTCTATGGGGAGAAAAGAAGAGGGGTCGGGTCATAGGCTGCCTCCCAAACTTCCCACCCCACTCACACACCCATCCCCAGATCCCGAGACAAGCTGGGCACACACCCCAGGAGCTGAGGGAGGCAGACCTGTCCAGCTAGTGCTGCTCACAAGCAGTGCCGGCCGCCCATGCAGACTCCTCACCACCCCGCTCTGACGGTCCCTCTCAGTGAAGGCAGACCTCTCCATGCCGGGCTCCGAGGGCTCTGAGCTGAAGAAGCAGAGGAGAGAGATGAGATACCAGGCCCTGGCACAGGAGCAGAGCCACAGGCAGGCCGCAGGCTCCCAGCCATCCGGCACCCTCTGACGTCACAGGTCCTCGTTGCTGGCACTGAGGCTACAGGAGCAGCACCCACTCCACCACCCAGTGCCACCTCCACGGGCCCCCACTCTACCTGCTCAGCATCCCAGTGAGCAGGTGCTGACCCACCTCCCAGCAGCCGTGCCTGGCTCCCAGGAGCACACAGAGGACATGGGCAAAACTAACAGGGGCCTCCAACCCCCCAGTGAGACACCCAGAAGACACCAGGTCCCCTTCCCTACAAGAGCCCACTGGCAGCAGGCCGAGGTGGCACAATGCTCAGCAGGCGGTTTCTTTTTTTTTTTTTTTTTTTTTTTTATGGTTTTTTGAGACAGGGTTTCTCTGTGTAGCTTTGCGCCTGTCCTGGAGCTCACTTGGTAGCCCAGGCTGGCCTCGAACTCACAGAGATCCGCCTGCCTCTGCCTCCCGAGTGCTGGGATTAAAGGCGTGTGCCACCACCGCCCGGCAAAGCAGGCGGTTTCTTAAAGGGCCAGAGAGTAAATGCTGAATTCAGGCTTTGTGGGCTCTTGTGAACCTAGTTCCACTGCTACAGTCTGAGAGCAACCACTGGTTTAAGGTAAGATAAGGGCAAGCCTCAAACTTGCAATCCTCCTGCCTCAGCCTCCCAAGGGCTGGGATTACAGACATTCACCACCACACCAGGCTTCCAGCAGCTACTATCAACACAGGTGAATGGGTGGACTGTCCCAATAAAACCCCATTTACAGCAACAGGAGGCAGGCCGCAGCATTAGTCCGATGCCCCGGGTAAGAGGATGCACGGGTCTCCAGAAGAGGACAGCGGAGAGGGAAGACGTACCAGCTCTGGAAAGCAGAATATGTGCGGCTCAGCTTCATGAAGAGCTCATGCTGCAGGTCCAGGGGCGTCTCCTTATAGAAAGATGCCGGCTTGTCGTAAACGGTCACAGCCCTGACGTGAGATGGAAGTGGGCAGAGAAAACCTAAGCAACAGGACACAGCAGGATCCCAAACGCAAGGGAGCGTGGGCAATCCCAGAGACAAACTTCCGGATTACTTAGAACAGTGCATATATTTAGGACCAAAATGTCCTAGGCCACACAGCTGGGAGGGAAAGAAAGCCTACTGACTCCTCCCTTGGCTTCTCAGACAGTAACTATTTCCCTGGGCCTGACCACTTCAACACAACAGAGCAGGTGCTGCAGCTCTCAAAACACATGGGCTGATGGGCATCCCAAGCCCTGCATACCTGATACGCCAGTTCTCTGCCAGGTCCTCCCGCATCGCATTGGTCACACACAGGTTCAGGTGGGACAGGCGCCCAAAGAACTTCTCGTACCTACAAAGATGTCTTGGGGATCAGCGGTTAGCCGTGGGATGAGCCTAGATGCCACTCCAACCTCCATATGGCTTGATAGCCATGGGTAGTGAAAAGGCTGTAGAACTAAGGCCCTGAGCCTGTCAGAATGTGCCATGAGCTCCCCATACAGTTACTTTCCACACCTTCCTTCCCTGTCACTGTTCAGCTAACAGTCACTGTAACCACAAATCCAGCCTCGAGCAATAGAGGGGAAATCTAGAAATGGCCACTTAACCACATCTCAGCCACCCTGGACCAGCAGCCTGCGGCTCTCTCACTGTGGTACGAAGGAGTTGAGGCTTTGTCCCAAAGAATGAGAAGAGGAAGTCAAGGTTACTAAGCTGCAGGCTGGGAGTGTGGCGCAGCTGGCAGAGTGCTTGCCTGGCAAGTTCAAGGCCCTGGTTCTATCTCAAGATCTACAGAAATGGGGCATCGTGGTGCATGCCCGTCCAAACACTCAAGAGAAAAAGGCAGGAGGATCAGAAGTTCAAGGTCATCCTGTGATACACAGGGAGTCTGAGGCCAGCCTGGGATAGACACTGTTTCATACATGTATGAATGTCTAAGGATGTAGTTCATTTGGTTGAGTGCTTGCCTGTAATGCCTCAGAGTCCTGGATTCCATCCCCAGCACATCGTAAAATAAGTGTGGTAGTAAACAACGATAATCCTAGCACTTGAGAGGTAGATCAAGGCCAGCCTGCAATAAATGAGACTCAAAAAACAAATTTAGGGGCCAGACAGCACTGGCTGCTCTTCCAGAGGACCAGGGTTCGAGTCCCTGCATCCACACGGCAGCTCACAACTATCTATAACTCCAGTGCCAGGGGATCTGATGCCGTCTTCTGGCCTCCCCAGGTACCAGATAAATACATGGTACACAGACAAACATTCAGGAAAAATATCCATATATAAGATAAATTAAATTTTTAAAATAAAAATAAATCAGAAAAAAATTAATTACAAAAAAAATACATAAAAGTAGGATTACCAGCTGAGCATGGTGACACTAGCTTTAAACCCCAGCACTCAGGAGGCAGAGGCAGGCAGATCTCTGAGTTCGAGACCAGCCTGAGCTACAAAGGGAGTTCCAGGACAGCCAAGTCTACACAGAGAAACTCTGTCTCAGTGAAGAAAAAAAAAAAAAGGATTACTAAACTGGGTGTGGTGGATTGTGCCTAAAATCCCAGAGTGTAAGCAGCTGAGGCAAGAGGACCAACACAAACTCAAAGCCAGTCTGGGCGATCACTAGCTACCACCATAGCACCTCTGCAGCCTTTTCCTCCCTCCAGACATGGAGAAGGCTCAGGGCCGGTTCCTGACTTACTTCCTGGGTGGCAAGAGACAACATCACTCTCAGCCCACTCTCCTAACCGTACAGTGCACCATAACCAGGGCTGATGGAGACGGATGGGAGACACACGGGCCTGGCCTGGCGCCTGGCATGAAGCCTGTGCTGTGTGACAGTCAGGAGCTGCCTGGGCTGCTGGTCAACAATGAACATCAGTCCCGTAGGGAAAGGGCACAGCTAGCTGACCCCCAGAGCTGGAAGCACACCATGAGAGGGACAACCAGGGCCAGAGCAGAACCAGGGGCCCCGCTCCAGATCCAGCCTGCTCCCCTAGGCCCTTCTCTTCCGCTCACTCTACCGAGGACTCGGGGAACCACCCGCACCCTCTCACCATTTGGCCAGCAGCACGATGGGGTGTCGGGGGCCATGCACCAAGCCCATGATGGAATAGCCATAGTTGTGCCAGTCGATGACCAGTTTGCTCCCACAGATGCAGCCCACCAACCAGCAGACGGCAATGGCAGGCAGGCCCGGGGGGTTCTAGGAAAGAGAGACTTGGAGGCAGTGGAGGAAGCACAGGCCATGGTCGTGTAGCCAGACTGGAGAGGAGACCACACAGCAAAGAGGTTGTGGCCTGTGAGGTATCATCAGCCAACGGGCAGAAGGAAGACCCTCTCCACCATCAAAAGAAAGTAAGAAAAACTGCCCAATCTGAAACCCCCATCATCAACAATCAAGAGCACCTGAGCTAAGGAGAAGGCTCAGGAGGGAAAGGGTTTGCCACAAGGGCACGAGGACCTGCATTCACCCCAGACCCCATGTAAAGTTGGGCATGGTGTCTCACAATAGTAACCCCACGATTCCTCCAGCAAGACAGACAGAAGGCAGCAGACACCATGGAAGGTCATGGGCAAGCGAGCCTAGAATAGACAGTGCAGAACAGAGAACCCCCATCTCAAACAAGGAAGGACCTCTGCGGTTGTCCTCTGACCTCCACACACATGCTATGTACACACTCAAGCCCACATGAACACACATGCACACGCACACACACCGAGATAAAATACAAACTTAGGGAAAAGTAAAAATAGGAACACAAAGTGTTGTCATTTAGTGCTGGTCATCAAAATGCAAGCCCTAGAAAACACCAAACGGGCACCCCAAAGGCCCAGGTTCACTCTGCGGCCACCAAGTTACACTAAACATTTTAAACATGCAGGAAATTTGACAAAGCAAGTCTTCTGCCAAGAATTTCTCCAAAGAAAGAAACTGGACATGAGTCACAGATGTGTATACCCTAAACTCTCACCTGAGCCATATGTAAAGGTTACAAAAAAAAAAAGAATAGGAAGGCCAGGTGTAGTGGCGCACACCTTTAATCCCAGCACTCAGGAAACAGAGGCAGGCAGAGCTCTATGAGTCTGAGGTCAGCCTGGTCTACAGAGTAAGTTCTGGGACAGGCACCAAAACTATACAGAGAAACCCTGTCTCGAAAAACCAAAACAGAAAAGCTACTTCTAGACATTCAAACTGATGCTGGGGGGGGGGGGGTGAAGAAGAGATAGCTTAGCAGGTAAAGGCCGAGTTCTATGCCCAGAACCCACGTAAAGGTGGAAGGAGAGAACCCACTCCATAAAATTGTCCCCCAACTTCTACAAGTATTCTGCAGCATGTATCCCCAACCATGCCCCCCCAACACACACAAACAATAATCATGAAAGAAAGAAAACAAAAAGTGAGTTAAAAACGTAACTATGTAGGCTTAAACCTTGACTCATCACTTCCTAGCTAGACATCACTTCCCAGCCATACACTATTAAGTTTACAGGACCTCTCTGTCTAGGTCTCCGAATCTCTAAGCTGTAATATGAGAACCTACAGCACAGGGCTCCTGAGGGCATTAAAAGGGCAATACATCAAGACACCAACGGGCACTACACATACAACAGACACACTATAAACTCCTACTCAGGTTTTGAGGTTTTAATATTTATTTTTATTTATGTAAGTGGTTGCCTACATGTATGTATGTGTACCACCTGTGTGCCTAGTGACTGCAGAGGCCAGAAGAGGGTATGGATCCCCTGGAACTTGAGTTACAGACCGTTGTAAGCCTATATTATAGATGCTGGGAACTAAACCTGGGTCCTCTGCAAGAACAGCAAGCGATCTGAAGTGCTGAGCCACCTCTCCAGCACTCCATACACTCATGCTTATTTCGTTTTCAATATTATTGTATTTATTATTTGACAATTTTATGACTGTATATATAATGTATTTTTGATCACTCTCCCCTTACCCTTTCTTAGCCTCTTCCCAACCTTTTAATAATCCCTCTGTACCTTTTTTCTTCCCAACTCGTCCCCCTCCTGTTTTCATGTCTTTTTGTTTCTTTAATGACTGAGTTTAACTGGAGTTGCTTGTATGCACACAGAGTGAGGCTACTTTCTGGAGCTTGGGCAATTTACTAGTGGTTACACTTAGGAGAAAGATGATTCCCCTCCCCCAACAACCATTAACTGCCAACAGCTCCTCGGCTAGGGACAGCGCCCCTATGAACTCCTCCCCATCCATGCTGGAAGGTTGGCAGGCTTGATCTTGTGCTGGTGTACAGGTAACCACAGCTGCTGCAAGTTCACGAGTGCAACAGCCCTCCTCATGTTCTGTATAGTTTATGCACACAGAAGTACGCAATATAATAACTGGTGCATTTTGTGTATGGACTAGACATCAAATCCAGAACCTCACTGAGCCACACCCACAACCCAATCCGTGCATGTTTATTTTTTATTTATTTATTTATTTTTTTTTGGTTTTTCGAGACAGGGTTTCTCTGCGTAGCTTTGCGCCTTTCCTGGAGCTCACTTGGTAGCCCAGGCTGGCCTCGAACTCACAGAGATCCGCCTGGCTCTGCCTCCCGAGTGCTGGGATTAAAGGCGTGTGCCACCACCGCCCGGCTCCGTGCATGTTTAAAAGGCCAGCAAGTGAACTGCTAACAGTGGTTCCCACAGAAGGAGGCAGCAGCTGGTTCATACCTGGAGGAAGATGTAGGCTGCAGGGTCTGTGCACATCAACTTCCATAGCAAGTACACTGCCTGAAATACCACTTTGACTCCATACTGGAGAACTCGGGGTCCAGCTGCAAGTCAGAAAACATCCATCTCTACAACGGAGCTCTTGGCAGTGTGCTGGTCCCCTCATCTGCCCTCTGAACCACCTACCCCAGTCAGGAACCTGGAATTGCCTGGTCCTACCTCCCAGACTCTGCAGCTCCGTCAGCTTCACAATCTGAATCCTGTCACTCTGCAAGAGCTCATCTCGAGGTTTGGAGTCTGCAAATGCAAATGTGCCCTTTAAGGTACCAAAAGTAGTTACAGCCAGCTGGATGTGCTCCTTCACATCTGTAATTCCAGTACTTGAAAGGATAAAGCAGGAGAGGGTGTTCAAGGCCAGCATGTGCTACAAAGCAAGGCCGTGTGCCAAACAGATGAGGTGGGGAGGGTTAGTACCTATCAATACCTCTCTGGTTCCCAGTATGGAAAGTGAAGTCATTTTTCTACTAGAATGCCCTCAAAGGGCATTCATCATATCCACTCTTTAACTTAATGACTGGTGAGCAATAGGGACTCAATTAAATTGATGTAGACTCCTGGATGTCAAGAGTCTGGGTCAGTTCCCTCCACCCAAGGCCTGGGATAGCCCTCCATGTAGGGACCAATAAGAGCTACTCCCACTTTCCATTAAATGGAGCTGAGCCACGCCCTAAGTTCGCAGATGCGTCCAATTTTAAGCGCCCAGAATGTGTGCAAGGATAGCTATGAATGTGCCTGACATGCTGGTAGAGTTCATATCGCTGTTTCCAAAGGTGGGATACCTGCTGGGCTTGGTAGTGCACGCCTTTAATCTCAGAACTCTAAAGGCAGAGGCAGGTGAATCTCTGTGAATTCAAGGGCACTGTGGTCTACATAGCGAGGTCCAGGCCAGCTAGAGGCTGCTTAGTGAGACTGGACCCCTGCAAAACCATCAACATGGGGCATGAGGAAGTGGACACCTCTGCCTGCACCTTAGGGAACAAGAGAAACATCCCCAGGTAGAAAAGCTCGGCGCTGGATGAGGAATTCAAAGAAACGCGGCCCCTTAACTCAATGATAAGGCAGCAGGAGGAAGTAGTGACCTGCACTGAGGTCTCACACACCAGGATTTCAACCTCAGTCTCTGCACTACCTAGGAGAATTAAGTGGGACCTTACAACCGATCTCTTCGTAGTCCTCGCGTATGGTAAGCGGCGGCTGACACAAGAAGCAGCAGGCCAGAACAGGCAGGAGAGGAGTACAGCCGCCCCTGCCTCGGCCTCAGAACAGAGCGAGCCAAGACTCCTGGCCGAGCATCCCTCCCAGGTCCCCGCCCGCCACTCACTGTAGAACCCCAGCAGCGTCACCGAGAAGCCGTTCTGGGCCAATGACAGCGCGTGGTACTGCATGCGGGGGCTGCGGCCCACGTCGCCCAGCACCACGACAACCACGTGCGGGACCGCGCCCGCCCGCCGCCCACGCTTCCACGCGCCCAGCAACAGCACCGGCAGCAGCAGCGCCAAAGCCAGCAGCGCCACGCAGGACGCCGCCATCTTGGCCGGCCGGCCGGCGGCGAACACGTGACCCGACCAGCACGCCTCGCTGTGCGCAGCCGCAGACCCAGGCCCTGCAGTGGGAACTGAGCTCGCCACTGCAGAGTAGGGGGCGGGGCCTTGGATAAGGCGGTGTCTGCTGGAAAAGGAAAGGGGAGCTGGAAGGTGGGGGCGGGGCCTGAACGGAGGGGCGGGGCCTGGAAAGGATCCGAAGCCTTTAAGAAACTGCTTCAGGAGCCCAAGAATTAGTAGGACATATAGCCATGTCAAGTTCCCTGAACTGTGTTTTTCCCCTATGAAAGTAAAGCTGTTCCTTTATTAGGGTCTAAGAATTTATTTTTCAGAACTCTAAGATAAATTTCAAACTATAATGATGATGTTTCCTGGTGAAAGACTACACTTCCCATCTTCCCTTGCGGACTACGAAGTCATCTCTACCCCTGTAAGAGATCATATCTCGTCTTCTTTGGGCATCTTGGCACGTGGATAACAAAAATATCCCCTCGCTAAGATCAGACCAAGCCTCTCTTTCAGCCTTCTGTCTCGCTACAGCTGCCTTTAATAATCTAACAAGTGAGATAAAAAATTTGAACAAGAGGTGATGAGAAGTCTCTTGAGGTAAAGGTGCTTGCTGCCATGATAAGAGTTCCATCTCAGTAACCCACACAATGGAAGGAGAGAACCAACTCCCTCTAATGTCCTCAGACCTCCGCACTCATACACTAAATAAATAAAAGTAATTTGGATGAATATCCTAGTCATGTTGAGGAAAGAGACCATTCCCTAGAGAGTGTATACATGAGATCTTGGCTACACATGAGAACTGATCTTTGTTGGTAGAAGGGAAGAGTCCACAGGCTGGTCATGCTCCATTTAACAGAGGTGCCTTCCAGTGGGAAAATTCGCTAAGCAAAATGCTTATCTCTTCATGTGTTAAGATGCATGCATATTGATTACAACCTTTCAATATAAAAGAGTGGAGCCAGGCACGGATAGCACCTGCCTGAAACCCTAGCACTTTGGAGGAGAGGAGAAAGATAGGGAACTCTAGGTCATCCTCAGCTTCATAGGGAGTTCAAAACCAGTCTAGTCAGCTTAAGACCAGATCTCAAAATATAAATAAGGGGCTGGAGAAATGGCTTGCCAGTTAAGAACTCTTGCTTGTAGTCATGAAGACAGGAGTTCAGATCCTCCATTGTGCATATGTCCCATGCTGTGAGGGGGCAGAGGCAGGATGACCATTAAGCTTATTGGCTTCCAGCTTATAAGGAAAAACAGGAGCCTCAAGTTTAGGGAGAGAAAGAGCAGGCAAAGAGTTACAGAGGAAGACAGTCAGTACCCTCTTCCCCTAGTATATACACAGCATGGGTACCCGTGAGCTCACACATGCATGCACACACACTCACATAGACATAAACCAAAAAACATAAATAAATCTTTTTAAAATTAACTAAATAAAATGAAAAACAGAAAGAAATAAACTAAGAAAAAAATAGTAAAAACCATAGTTTTTATTGGCACATACTGGTTATACACAGTCAGAGGTAGACTACATTTTATTATGACATATCTTTTTATTTTGTGTGTATGAATGTGTTTGCCTGCATGTACATATGGGCATTGTGTTCCTAAAGAGGTCAGAAGAGGGTGCTGCACCCTCTGGAACTGGAGTTACAGATGGTTGTGAACTGCTGCATATGTGACGAGAACCAAACCTGTGTTAACAGCTGAGCCGTCTCTCCAGCTCATTGTGACAGCTCTAAACATACATGGAGCACATTCAGATCTTAGGCGGTTTGAACGAAAATGGTCCCTACAGTCTTATAGGGAGTGGTACTGTTAGGAGGTGTGGCCTTGTCTGAGTAGGTGCAGCCTTGTTGGAGGAAGTGGTCACTGGGGGTGGGCTTTGAGGTCTCAGATGCTCAAGCCATGCCCAGAGTGGCAGTCACTTCCTGCTGCCTATGGATCCAGATGTAGAACTCTCAGCTCCTTCTCCAGCACCATGTCTGCCTGTGTGCTGCCATGCTTCCCACCATGATGATAATGGACTAAGCCTCTGAACTGTAAGCCAGCTTCAATTAAATGCTTTCCTTTATAAGAGTTGATGTGGTCATGGTGTCTCTTCACAGTGATTAAATCCTAAGACACTCATCATTTTTAATAGTTTCCTTTTTACTTTCTTATCTTTTTGCCCCTAGATTCCAAGCAGGAGAGAAAGTGCTACTTATCTTTCTGAGTCTGGATTATTTTGCTTAACATAATCCCTATTCCATCCAATTTCTTGCAAATGACATAATTTCACTATTCTTTATGACTGAATGAAACTCCAGTGTACAAACCGGGCATGGTGACCCACACCTGTAATCCCAGTACTCAAGAGGTAGAGGCAGGAGGATCAGGTCAAGTCCAGTTATATATCAAGTTCTGGGCCAGCATGGGCTACCTGAGTGAGACCTGCCCTGCTTCTCAAAAGAATCCTCCATTGTGCATATGTCCCATGTTTTCTTTATCCACATCTACTGGTGGCCATCTTGGCTAGTTCCATATCTTTTTTTTAAGATTTATTTATTTATTTATTATGTATACAGTATTCCTCCTGCATGTATGCCTGCAGGCCAGAAGAGGGCACCAGATCTCATTACAGATGGCTGTGAGCCACCATGTGGCTGTTGGGAATTGAACTCAGGACCTCTGGAAAAGTAGCCAGTGCTCTTAACTGCTGAGCCCTCTCTCCAGCCTTCCATATCTTGTCTGCTGTAAATAATACAATAAACAAGGGTGTGTAGGTATCTCCATGGATTGTTGACATAGATTCTAGAAGCTGTGTAGCTGAATCACACAGAAATTCCCTTTTTAGTTGTTTCAGGCACTGCATGTTGACATCCATATTATTTCCCATTATGTCCATCTGCCTTAGTTAGGGTTTCTATTACTGTGAAGAGACACCACTATCAGGGCAATTCTTCTAAAAAAAAAATATTTAATTTGGGTGGCTCATATTTTTAGAGGTTTAGTCCATTATCATCATGGTGCAACATGTTGGTGTGCAGGCAGGCATGGTGATGGAGAAGTAGCTGAGACTTGACTCATAGGCAACAGCAAGTGAACTGAGACACTGGGTGTGGCTTGAGCATATATGAGACCTCAAAGCCCACCCCCACTGTGACACACTTCCTCCAACAAGGCCACACCTACTCCAACAAAGCTGTACCTCCTAATAGTGCCACTCCCTATGAGCTTATGGGGTCTAATTGCATTCAAACTACTACAACATCTTTGCCAGCATCTGTTGTTTTCCTGGTGAAGCCCTGCTGTCTTTGCTGAGATATAATCTCAGTGTTCTGATCTGTACTTGCCTGAGGGCAAAGTTCAGCTAATGCATTCTTTCACATAGTAAATTTTTAAAAAGTTCTTTCATTTTGAATTAATTGTATGTCTGTATACGTGGATATGTGCATATAAGTGCAAACTATGGAGGCCTTAAGAGAGTGTTGAATTCCTTGGAAGTGAAGCTACAGACAGTTGTGAACCACCAGATGTGGATGCTGGGAACCCAGGTCAGGTCCTTTGTAAGAATAGTGCATACTCTTAACTGATGAACCATAACTCCAGCCCCCACACAGTGATTTTTTAAGTCTCATTTGAAGAAGGGAGGTCCCCATCTAAGAATTCAGTACACAAAGTAGCCACAGAGGAGTCCATGGTGTGTCCCACAACAGCCTTTATGCTGTAGAAGCCATCCTCCTGCTGAGAAGCACCTTGAGCACATTGTGAAGCCACCCATATCCTCCTGGTAGGAGCTGCACCAGCTCATCTGAGGCATGCTTGGAGCCCTCAGTGCCCACTCTTGGACCAGTCCCAGTGTCCCCAAGGCTTGAAACAGGACTCGGCACTCTTTCATTAGCTTTTTATCATGGTCCATGACCTTACTTTTCACAGAAGTTGGTACCAGGAATGGGGTATTGCTGTGACAGGCCTAACCGTACTGCTTGTTGGTGGGATGTAGACTTTGGATTAGGAAAGCAGTTGAATGCTTTCAGTAGAGCTTAATGGACCAAACTAGGAAGAGCATGGAAGACAATGGTGCTGAGGATGATTTGAACTGTGGGAGCCTGGCTCAAGAGGTTTAAAAGGAGAGGAATATTAGTAGGTGGCCTAGAGACCATTCTTGGGATATTTTGGTGAAGAGTGTGGCTGCTTTCTGCCCTTGTCCAAAAAAATCTGCCTGAGGCTAAATTGAAGAGTTTTGGATAAATAGTGTTGTCAGAGAAGATTTCAAGACAGCCTACTATTGACGATGTCATGTCAATGGTGATCACTTTTATGCAAATCCACAATGAAAAGGAGCAAGCTGAGTGTCTTAGGGTTTTCATTGCTGTGAGGAGACACCAAGACCACAACAGTGAAATTCTCATCAATGAAAACATTTAATTGAGGGGGCTCACTTATGGTTCTAGAGGTTCAATCTATCGTCATTGTGGTAGAGAGCATGATGGCATGCAGGCAAATGTGGTGCTCGAGCTGAGAGTCCTACCTACATCTTGACTCAGGCAACAGGAAGTGAACTGGCACACTGGGTGGTATTCCAAGCATAGGAATCCTCAAAGCCCGCCCCCACCGTGACACACTTCCTCCAACAAGGCCACACCTCCTAATAGTGCCACTCCCTTTGGGGGCCATTTTCTTTCAAATCACCACACTAAGAAAGGAAAAACACAAAATGTCCAGCTTGAGATTAGGAACACCAGGAAGTGTAATGTTGGAGCCAAATCTAGTGCTCAAGGAGATAAAAAGTTTAAAGAAAAGTCTGGTACTCGATTGAATAAAAAGGAGTGGTAGCCTCAGGGCAAGAGCCCACGCAGCTAAGCAAATTTCAAGTTGTGAAAAGGAATTAAAGAAAAGCATACTCAGTGAAGAAAACCAGCAGCAGCAGAGAGCTGGTGTAGATGTAAATCAGTGAGGAGGCCAAGTTCCAGCCCCGTCAAGCAGCAGACTTGGCAGTTTTGACCAAGTGGTTCTGGCTCTAGAGTCAAGGATACAAGAAAGGAGTTATGAAATCTCCCTCCATAGCCAAGGAAAGCCGCTGAGTCCAGGCATGGATCAAGGGTATCCCTGTGTAGAGGCCCAGATAGGTCATTGTGTGAAGCTGTGAAGATGAAATCTGGATTGTGTTGGAGACCCCAAAATGTTGGAGATGCCAGAGTCATGGACTGAACCTCTGAACTGTAAGCAAGCCCCCAATTAAAGGTGCTCTTTTATCAGAGTGGCCATGTCATGGTGTCTCTTCACAGCAACAGGACAGTGACTAAGACATCCCTTTCCTCATTGGCTGCATGATCAGGAGGGGACAATCTGGGTCTTGTTTTTCCTTTTGTCACTTAAATTTACCTTATCATTACTTTCTTCAACAAAAACCATGCACAGGTTCAGCTATGGTCTGCATCCTGTTTATGTTAAAGTTTATCAGGTACATGACCTTATTGTGTCTGCAGATCATTAGGCACCTTGGCTGTTAGTAGTTTTTCATTCTGAACATCTAGTTTTGGGGGTGGCCGTTAGACTAACTGTTCAATGGTAGTAGCTGTTCAGTTGGAACCTCCAGCTTGCCATGCATAATCTAGAAAATCCCATTCCTATCTATCTCTCTGTCTCCTAACCCCACCCACTCAGAGTCTCCAGAAGCCAAAAAGCCCAGTTCCACATTCTTGGCGCCTACTGCAGCTGAAGTTGCCAGCCACCAAGTCCCTGCCTAAAGAGCTCAGCTTCTGACCATACTTGGGCACAGACTCAGCTTGAGGTAGACACGTCATCACCCCTTGCCTACAACCTATAAAGTCTTTCTGCTCTAATTGTGGGGAGGCTTCTCTGTCCTCAATCTCTGGGACTGGAGAACTCACCTGGAAGTAGCTTTGCTCAAATAAACCTGTTCTTACACTTTTTCAATTCAGCTTGATCTGGTTTACGGGGTCATCAGAGAAACTTATTATGGGGCAGGGTGGGGGAGGGCAAAAAACCTACTAGCAGCTTGTAGACTGCCAGCAGGGGCCCCGTATCTTCTGTTTATCAATAATTGGACCTAAACTGACCCATGCTACTTTTGTTTTGAAAATGAACCATTAGATTTCATTTCTTATACTCTGTTCCACTGATCTACATCTTGGCACTCCTTTTATGTTTTTAATTTTGAGTCAGGATCATTAGGCAGCTCTGGTTAGCCTTGAACTCACTGTAAGTTCCAAGCTGTCCTCAAACTTGCCATGGAATGTCCTTCCTCGCCCTCCCAAGTACTATGATCATACGTGTGCTCCACCACGCCCAGCTTTGTGACTTACCTTCATAACTTGAAGTCTGTTCCCACTGGTCAAGTGCCACACCAAGAAAGCTTGTGAAGACAATGTACCTGCCAATGAGTTAGTTTCAAACTTATTTACAACAAGCAAACCTGTTGGCACAATGGCACACACCTTTATTTTTATTAACATTTTTTTCATTTATTTTACATACCGACCACAGTTTCTTCTCCCTCCTCTCCTTCTGTTACCACCCCAATCTACCCCCCTCCCTCTGTTACCACCCCAATCTACCTCCCTCCCCACCACTCCTCCTCCTTCTCTCCCTTCAGAAAGGGGCTGGGCCTCCCAAGGGCTTGAGCGAAGCATGACACATCAAGTTGGGGCAGGACTGCGCCCCTCCCCCTGCATCAAGGCTGAGCAAGGTAACCCAGCATGGGGAACAGGTTTCCAAAAACCAGCTAAGTGCCAGGGACAGGTCCTGATCTCACAGCTAGGAGCCTTACAAACAGATCAATCTACACAACTGTCACACATATGCAGAGGGCCTAGGTCCGTCTCATGCAGGCCCCCTATCTGTTGGTCCAGAGTCCATGAGCTTCCACAAGCTCAGGTCAGCTGTCTCTGTGGGTTTCCCCATCATGACTTTGACGCCCCCCCCCCCTCGGCTTGTACAGTCTGTCCTCCCTTTCTTCTTCTTCTTCTTTTTTTTTTCAAAGATTTATTTATTATGTATGCAAGTGTTTTGCCTGCATGTATGCAGGCCAGAAGAGGGCACCAGATCTAACTACAGATGGTTGTGAGCCACCATGTAGTTGGTGGGATTTGAACTCAGGACCTCTGGAAGAGCAGCCACTGCTTTTAGCCTCTGAGCCATCTCTCCAGCCCACTGCCCCCCAGGCTCGACCCACTGCTTGGCTGTGGATCTCTGCATCTGCTTCCATCAGTTACTGGATAAGGGCTCTCTGATGACAATTAGGGTAGTCACCAGTCTGATTGTAGTAGATGGCCAGTTCAGGCACCCTCTCCACTATTACTAGGAGTCTTAGCTGGGATCATGCTTGTAGATTCCTGGGGGTTTCTCTGGCACCAGGTTTCTTCCTAACCCCCAAATGGGTCCCCCTATCAAGAAGTCTCTTTCCTCACTCTCCCCTTCCATCCTGTCACCAACCTGCCTCCCGAACCCAGCCCACCCAACCTGCTCCCTCAAGTTTCCATTCCTCCACGCCCCCACCCCCAGTTTCCCAGGAGAATCTTCTATTTCCCCTTCCCAGGGGAAGCCATGCGTCCCTCTTTGGGCCTTCCTTATTATCTAGTCTATGGCACATGTCTTTAATCCCAGCACTCAGGAAGCAGAGGCAGGCAGATCTCCGAGTTCAAGGCCAGCCTGATGTACATAGTGAGTTCCAGGAAAGCCAGGGCTACCTAGTAAGATCCTGGTGATGGAGAGAAAACTTTGGAATTTTTAGCTTTAGTCACAGTGGCTAGATCAGCAGTGGGAAACTAGGTCAAGAAAGATAGGGGAGCTGGGGAGACAGTTCTCAGGCAGGGAAGTGCTTACTGAACAAGCATGAGGACCTGGGTTCAATCCCTCGAGCCTACATGAAAAGTCAGGCATGATGACACATGCTTGTAATCACAGCACTAGGATGGTGGAGACAGGAGGGTCCCTGGGGCTCACTGGCCAGCCAGCCTAGACTACTTGGCAAGTTCCAGGTCAATGAGAGAGGCTCCATCTCAATAAGGGTGGGTGGCTCCTAAGCAATGATACCAGAGGTTGGCCTCTGGCTTCCACATGTCACATGTGTACACACACACACACACACACACACACACACACACACACACACACCTACAAGTATATGCACCCACACAAACTCATACCCATATACACCCATACATAAAGACAAACAGCAAACCCCATATGCAGGACTGGCCTGACCAGGCCATGGCCCTGTGGCTGATCCCTGCAGCCCTGCCCTGGCACTTGTCTCCAAGTCTTCCTGAGGAAGAGAGGTGGAGGAAGAGGCGGGAACAAGGTAAATAAAGGACCTGGGAGGGTTCCTGGCATTTCAGGGTGTGGCCTTCCACCAAGAGAAAGCTATTCATGGCCAGGTTCAGGCTGTTTCTACTCCTGCTGCTGGCCCGGCCACCGCAGTCCTCCTCGCTGCCATGGCCAGACACTGCCCAGGGCTCCATGGCAGGCCTGATCCTGACTGCACTGGAGAAAGCCACCTTGTTCCTAGAGGGCAGGCTGCCTCTAATCAACCTGGATGGTGCAGTCGGATTCCAAGTGCTGGAAGGTATGTGAGCCTTGCTCTCAGGTGGATGCTAGGGAAGCCAGTTTCCCCAGGACCTGAGACCCTGGGTGAGGATCCGGGGCACTTCCTGAATGTGTGGTTCTCAGCCAGCTCTTATCAAGCTTCATAGAATAAGGAAGGACTTAAAGGCAATATGAGAAAAGATTTGGCAATTATATTCTCAGAAGGAAAAGATTCCTTTGACAGTCCTGACAGGCTGGGAACAATAAGGGAATGCCACTCCCCTCATCTAAGGGTGCCTGGAGACAAAACAGGAACCCTCCCCCTCCCATGCCCCACCTGCTTTCCTCCCCTTCCGCCAAAGGCAGCTAAAGGTCCCAAGAAAACAGCCAAGTGTTTGTTAGCTTTGGGAGGCACAAGATCTGTAAGGAGTGGGCTGGAAACTGGCCACGGCACACCAAGACACAACGGTGTGCATGCATACAAGTACACATATGGGTTGCAGTGAGCTCCTACCCAATGTTGCAAAGATCCCATGCCTGGTGTCTGCCTAGGCCTGGGCAGTGGGCATCTCCACGGAGAGTCCCATTCCCTCCAGGCTGAGATGAAGTGAGACAGAGACGTATGCAGCAGCACCAGATTCCTCTAGAAAATAAGAAGCATGAGCTAGATGTGGTGATGTGCGCTTGTAATCCTAGGGCTCAGGAGGCAGAGGCAGTGGTGTTATGATTTACACGTGCTGGTGGGTAGAGCCAAGGTGCCCCACGGCAGGTGAGAGACAGAGATGCCATGCATACAGTGCTCAGTGAAGAGGTTTATTTGATGGGGGGAAGAAAGAGAGGGGAGAGAAAGAGGGAAAAAGAAAGAGAGGGGGGAGAGGGGGAGAGAGAGAAGGGCAAGGGGTTCTAGAGGTGCACACCTCATGGGGGGAAAGCGGAAGAGAGAAGAGAGAGAAATGGGCAGAGGTTTCCCTTGAGAATAGGCTTTTACATCAGGGCATAGGGTGGCACCAAAGATCAGGATCAGAATATTAACAGGGGGATCTCTGTGACACTGAGGCCAGCCTGATATACATAGTGAGTTCTAGGACAGCCGGGGCTACATAGAGAGACCCTGTCTAAAAAAAGAATCCAACAAAGAAACAAAGGATGGCCGGTGGTGGCGCACACCTTTAATCCCAGCACTCGGGAGGCAGAGGCAGGTGAATCTCTGTGAGTTCAAGGCCAGCCTGGTCTCTACAAAATGAGTTTCAGGACAGGCTCCAAAAGCTACACAGAGAAACCCTGTCTCAGGAAAAGAAGGAGGAGGAGGAGGAGGAGGAGGAGGAGGAGGAGGAGAAGCAAAGGATGAAGAAGGAGGAAGAGGAAGAGGAGCAGAGGGCAAGAGGGAGGGAAGGAGGAGGGACAGAGAGAGAAATAATAGTCATAATTTGCCTGGGGCTGGCTGGCTTTCCTGTTCGGCACAGCAGGTACGGTGCCAAGCCCCCCTCCCGTATTTTTAGGGACCTATAAAGATATCCTAAATGGTAGATGAGTAGACATTGGCTGTAAGAACAAATTCATGCCTCCAGAAGCCTCCTCCAGTCTAGACTTCTCCTGCTTACCCCTCACAGACTGCAGTCTCCTGAGTCAATACAAAAAGCTGAACATCACTAAATGCTTTCTTTGTACATCAGAAAATGCTGTCTCCACACATTAGCTCACTTAATCCCTAAAACATCCCCTCAAGAGGTAACAGTTTACGGTGATGAAGGAAGAGAGATTAAGTGATTTTTTTTTCTGGCCAGTTGATGAAAAAGTATAGAGAATCAAGATTTGAACCCAAGCCCAACTCTAGAATTCAAGCTTAGCCACACCCACAGCCCAGATCAGCTTTATAGGAGCCTCATTTCCACTCAGGACCATGACTATCACCTTGAGTGTTTTCCCCGCTCATGCGTTTGGTCAGATGTTAGAATGAATGACTTCTGACCTCATCCTCCTCCAGTGCAACTCCGAGGAGTCCAGGGAAAATGGGCTTCGGACCCACTGCTTCAGCCTCTCAGCTTGCGTGCTGGACAGCTGGCCAACACACTGTCTGCTCTACTCCAGAAATCCATCTTCTACCTCAAGCAGAGTGACCCCACATACCTAAGAGGTAAGAGCGGCGCGAGGCTACTGCATCAAAGGCAGCATCTTGGGTGCTCACTGAAATACCAGGTATGGGCACCTCCTGAAGGGTCAGGACAGTCTACATCAGTCGTCTGGAAGCCACAGGTGACCCAGCCACTTCCTGACTTTAATCCAGATTTCCCATCCTAGGCCAGAGAGACAGATCTGAGGTGGCCTGTCTCTTTGCACAGAAAACCTTAGTGCCTACCATTCTGTATTTTGTATTAAAAAAAAAAAAAAAACAAGAGTCCATCACCTTGCCCCATTTAAGCAGAGCAGTGGTTCTCAGCCTTCCTAGTGCTGTGACCCTTTAACACAGTTCCTCATGGTGTGGTGACCCCCAACCATAAAACTAAGTTCATTGCTACTTCATAACTGTAATTTTGCTACTGTTATGAACCATAATGTAACTCTGTGTTTTCCAATGTGAAATGGGGTCGAGACCCACAGGTTGAGAACTCCTGCCGCAGAGGCTCCTATCCTATAAGCCTGATTCATCTGTTCCTGATGGGGGTAGGGCCATGTGCAGCACTAGTGTCTGCTGTGTGACGCTTTTCCTGGGAAGACGTGACTGTCTGTTCACCCCAGATAGGGAAAAATGACAGACCAAAATATCGATAGTGAACCGTGAGTTTATCGGGCTTACTTGCAGGAGTGTGGGTGAGGGGTCACTCCCAGGACTATGGAGGACTCACAGACAGCTGTATCATTACAGCCCACCCCAGCATGGATGCCGATTACACAAGCTGGAACGTTACCGTCTAGAGATCTAGATCAGGTTCATTTTCCCTGCTAATTAAAGAAATAAAAGGCAGGAAGACTCTGGAGCACAGCAGGCAGCCACAGGAAAATCTCGGACAGCACACTCAGCAGAGGGAACAGGTGTGCACACAGCACGGCACACGGAGAGTTGCCCCCTTGCAAGGCAGAGGAGGGCTCTCCTGGGGGCCTGGAGCTTTGCAGGGTGCTTTGTGAGCTGGAATGAGTCCCCTTCCCTTAATTTAGGATTGGTCAAACTGAGAGACACATACTTCAGATAAACCAGATATCCTGGCCCAGCCTTGAGCATATCTGACTGGCCTGGACCAGTCACCAGAGGGGAGGCCTTACCAGCAGGAGAAAAAGCCACCAGGTCAGGGGAATGAGGAAGAAGCTGTCACCTTGAATGTCCATCTGTGGCCCCTTTCCCTGTTCCCGTCAGATCTAATTCCTGGTCCCTTCAGAACCAACGAGCTCTCCACATGACTAGTAGTCAGCTTGACAGGTCACATCTCTGCCAGGCAGCTTGGATGGCTTGAACCTCCCCACAGTATTACTACACAGATGAACCAGGACCTTAATTAACACTGCATTCAGCCTTCCCAGAAGCCCCTGGCTGGCCAATGATTTCATAAGAGCTCCACTGTACACCCAACCCAAGAGGCCTGGGATTTTTCTCTCAAGACCTCATAGTTCCATGGGATGTTGAGGATTTAGGCAAAGCTTGCCCGTAAATCCTTGCTATTGATTAGGGGAAATGTTCATTCCCTGACAGAGTAACAGTGAGTGCATCTGGTAAATTTCAGGGTCATAACAGCTTCCTTTTAAATGTTTTTAAAATTGTTTATGTATGTGAGTGTTTCGCCTGCACATATGTCTGAGTACCACATGCATGTCTGGTGTCTGAGGGCTGTGTATTTAGGCAAATCCTATTCCCCATTGATTAGGGAAAATGTTCTGGTTTTGTTGTTTTAGAAAAGGGGACCAAGGGCTAGGGATGTGGCTCAGATGGTAGGGCTTGCCTAACTTGTACACAATCCTGAGTTCCCTCCCAGCACTGTGTAAATCACTTGGCATGGTGCATGCCCATAATCCCAGAACTTGCTGAGGTGGAGGCAAGGAGATCGGGAGCTCAAGGTCCTCCTTAGCTATGTAGTTTAGTTTAAGGCCAGCCTGGGCTATGTGAGACCTGATGGTAAGTAACTGGTGGGATTCAAACTTTATGCTCAGTCCAGGCAAGGCTCAGGCAGAGCTGCCTCCTGCTGTGGGCTTAGGTCCCAGGAGGATGTCTTGCTAGTTTTATGTCAATTTGACAAAAGCTAGAGTCATTTATTTGGGAGGAGGGACTCAACGCTGACAAATGCCTCCATAAGACGTTGGCACACTCCTTTAATCCCAGCACTCAGGGAGGGGGGCGGCAGAGGCAAATGGATTTCTGTGAGTTCGGGACCAGTCTGGTCTACAAAGTGAGTTATAGAACAGCCAGGGCTGTTATACAGAGAAATCCTGTCTTGAAAAAAACAAAAGTGAAAAAAAAAATTGCCTGTAGGAGAGTCTGATCAATGATTGATTGATTTGGGGAGGGGGGCAATCTCACTGTGGGTGGTATCACTCCTGGAAAGGCGGTCCTGGGTACTATAAGAAAGCAGATTGAGCAAGCACTCCTCCATGGCCTCTGCATCAGCTCCTGCATACAATTTCCTGCCCTGTTTGAGTTCCTTCCCTGACTTCCTTCAGTGGCGGAGCGTGACCTGAGAGTTGTAAGTGGAAATAAACCTTTTCCTTCCTAAGTTGCTTTTGGACATGGTGTTTTATCACAGCAGCAGAAACTCCACCTGAGACAGAGGAGCATCCATTTTCTGGGCTGGGAATAACCATGCTATTATAGCTCTTGGTTCCTGACCATTCAGCACACTTTCTGGAACCTCTCCTTCTCTGCAGAGTTCCAACCAAGCATTCAGCCTGGGTTTTGGAAGTTGCCACGTGCATGGACACGCACCAATGCCTCCCTGGTCTACCCCCAGCTGGAGACCCTGGACTCATTCACAGAGGAAAGCAGCGATGCGTGCCTGGTGCAACTGCTAGGAACCGGGTGGGTCCCCTATCTCCCCAGTACCTCACAACCCCATGGTGTCCCCTGGGCCGCAAGCAGAGCTTTGAGCAAATGCAGGTGCATGTGCACAGCTACTCACCCTCTCCCACCCTGCTCCATGCAATCCCAGTCTCACTTTCCCTGGACCACAGCATTTGAACTCCTCCTCAAAGTGGCTGAGTCCTGCACACAGGACAAAGCCTCAGTCCCTGCCAGTCCCTGTAGGGCTCCAAGCACTTCTCACCCAGCCTCCGGGGCAGTACTGAACACAGTACCCAACCTCTGGGGGCAGTACTGAACAGTCTTACTCCCCATTTCCTTCTGCAGCTGGCAGGCTTGCAGCAAGGTCTAGGGCATTTTAGTGCAGGAGGCAGGGCAGGATGGAGGGGGCACTGTCTTCTTAGCCTCTGTCAGAGAAGGTGCCCAGCCACAGCTGACCCACAGTGGGGCTGCACTCTGGCTGGTGACCTATAGTGTCATAGAGGGTGTGAGGACGTGTGTTGAGCCCAGACCACACTCCCCAGTTTGCTGGGTTTGAATGGTCCTTTATTTAGGAGACTGACAGGAAAGAGACTTGGGGACTCCATGGAAGTGACAGGAAGTCTCAGACACTGGTGGCCTCCAAGCCCAGGACAGTTCAGCGGTGCTTCCTCTGAGCTAGATCAAGACCAGGACACAGTCAGTCATGGTATCATATACCTGTAATCCCAGCACTCAAAGAGGTTGAGACAGGAGGACTGGACTACAGAATGAGGCCTTGTCTCAAAACAAAGACCCAGGCCACCTGTATTTTGTTTGGCAACCTTTGTGCCCATCCCAGAACCCTCACCCTAATAACCACAGAGGGAAACACGGGGTGTGCAGACTCAGGTAGGATGGGAGGGAGCACTGTCCTCATCAGCCTGGTTTGTCTTCTCGCAGGACAGACAGTAGCCAGCCCTGCAGGCTCTCCAATTTCTGCAGAACCCTTATGACCAAGGCCGGCTGCTCAGGCTACAGCCTGTCCCACCAGCTGCTCTTCTTCCTCTGGGCCAGAATGGTAAGCGCTGAGCAGAGAAGAAAAGCCTATTCTCAACTCCTTTTCTCCTCCCACAGCGAGGCATGGCGTAGTGACCTGTGAGGCTCCCTGGTCCACACTTTCTAGCAGCACTTGAAGCTGCCTTAGAGCGCCGCCTAGTGTTTGTCCTCGAGTCAGACACTACCACTACCTACCTACATTGCACACCCAAGCAAGATCCCCTCTACCCCTACCGGTAGTGTCTAACCTTTGAATGCAGCACAACCTAAAACTGTAATCCCACTTAAAACATTATAAAGTTCCTGAAATTCCTTTGTAACTCTACTGTGCAAATAATATCACCTCAGAATGTCAAAAGGTTGGACACACGTGCATGGCCTTCCCTTTCTGGAAAAAGACTTTGAGGCTCAGAAAAGCTAATTAGTGAGCCACGGTCACTCAGCTCCTAGCTGACAAGCCAGAATTTAAGCTGACTCTGCTGACCTGCAAAGCGGGCAGTGTGGCTGGGAAGGGAGGAGAGACCTGCCTCCAAGTACAGCCCCTGCCAGACCAGCTCAGAGCTGCAGGCCCTCCGTGACTGAGCATGTGTCTCCCACATGCCCACTTCCTCATCCCCCGCTGTCTGTCTGTCCCCCAGCAAGGGTGCACTGAAGGGCTGTTCCGCCAGAGCCAGCACTACATGAACGTCTTCTGTGCCAATATGATGGAACTGAACCGGAGAGCCGAGGCCATCGGATACGCTTATCCCACCCAAGACCTCTTCATGGAAAACAGTGAGCCTAGCCTTCTGCCCTCAGGGTAGAGTAGGCGGTGTTTACAAGGGGGCTGCATGCACATACTCCGGATTGCTAAATTAAAGCAAGTAAACTCAGAAGGTACAGGCCTGAAAAAAAAAAAAAAGGTGTTCGCCTTTAAGCCTGAGGACACGAATTCAGTCCCTGAGATGCACGTGGTGGAAGGGGAGAATCAGCTCCCACAAGCTATCCTCTGACTTCTACACATGCCACAGCACACACATGCCCACACACAATAGGAAAACAAATAATGTAATTAAAAAAATAAGGTGGGCAGCTCTTTCTAGTTAACCTCTGGCCTCCACAGAAACTTGCACACATATTGCTTATTAGAGTCTTAAATGTAATTGCATGTCTATTCGTCACAGTGACTGCTCTTTGCCCACCAAGTCTGATCTACTGACCAACTTGCAAATAGATGCCTCCCCAAGGTCTTGGAGATAAAGAGAAAGGGAGCCCTTGGGTGGCTGCTTTTTCCAAGCACCTCCACCAAGCCTGACTCCTGCAGCCCTGTGATGGAAGAGGCAGTTCTAGGGCCTGGGAGCCTCTGGTGGCCAAGACAGAACATTTTTCCAGTCCCTGTATCCTAGAGCAAAGGAGACAGAGGCATGCAGGTCCCTTAAGCACCCCCTCTTGTGGTGGCCCCAGGGACACGGGGCAGATGGTGGAGACAGACCTACAGAGGAGACTTGGTGTATTTGCAGTCATGTTCTGTGGTATGGCCGGCTTCTCTGACTTCTACAAGCTGCGCTGGCTGGAGGCTATTCTCAGCTGGCAGAAGCCCCAGCTGGGATGCTTTGGGAAGCCTGGTGAGTTGCCTGTCTGCCCTGGCTGGGAGCAGTGGTTGGTGGGGTCCAAGTTTTTGGGTCACTCAAGAAACAAATGTACTGGCACCGAGCACTAACTATGATTTAGAACATATAAATAATTCATTCCTCCAGCACTTCCTGAGCATCCGTGAATGCACCAGACATTATCTAGGTGCTGGGAAAGTCAGAGCTGAAGGAAAGAGGCAGAAATCCCTTCCATATATAGATATGATCATGACAAGTTCTGCCAAGAGCTGAGAAAGCACAGAACACTGGGGAAGGCTTTTAGACAGAATGTATCAGGGAAGACCGCCAGGAGGGGATGACAGTTGAGAAGCCTGGGATAAGCCTCTTCCAATCATGTGACATGTGACAACAGGTTGTCTTCAATTTTCCTATCTGAAAATAAGTGAGCATAAGCATCCCTACCTTCCATGACCCCTCATATTGTGCCCGACACAGGGCAGGCTCCCAGGAAGTGCCAATATCTCCAAGAGATGCTTAGGGTCCTTAAAGCAGCAACCACCTTTGAGATTAGAAGAAAGCTAAGGTGTGGTGATGCCCTAAGGATGGATGGTGGATGGGTGGATGGATGGATGGATGGATGGATGGATGGATGGATGGATGGATGGGATGGGTGGATGGGTGATACATGGGTGGATGGATGGATATGTGGGTGGATGGATGGATGGGTGGATGGATGGATGGATGGATGGATGGATGGATGGATGGATATGTGGGTGGATGGATGGATGGGTGAATGGATGGATACATGGGGGGATGGATGGATGGATGGGTTGATGAATGGATCTAAGGTATACATGGTGATGTGCTAAGGCAATGGAGATGCAGCCCTGTCAACCTAGCCACTGAAGATACTGAGGCTGGAGGATCAGAAGTCCAAGGCCTGCCTGGCCTCAGAGTGTGTTCCAGGCTGGCCTGAGCAATTTAGTGAAATCTTCCCTCAAAATAACAGTTGGGGATGTACTTCAAGTAGGCTTAGGGTGTAAAGACCTTTGCCACCAAATATGGTGACCTAGTCCTTTGTGGTAGAAGAGAATTGACTCCCAAAAGTTGTTTTCTGTCCTCTACATATGTCACCCCCAAATAATTAAATGTAATAGTAATTTTATTTTTAAGTTATCTGTATGTATATGAGTATTTTTCCTGCATATATGTCTGTGTACCATATGTATGCAGTGCCCACAGAGGCCGGAAGAGCGCTCAGGTCCTCTAGGACTGAAGTTACAGAGGGTTGTGAGCTGCTGCATGGTGCTGGGAATCAAACCTGGGTCCTCTGGGAGAGCATCCAGTGCTCTTGGTTACTGATCTATTTCTCCAGCCCTGATAATAATTTTTAAAAGGGCAAGGTGGCAGAGGGCGGGCCCAGCATGTGCAAGACTCCATATTCAATCCAAAGTACCACAAAATTAAATAAACAAAATAAGTAAATAAAAGAAGTTTCAAAAATAGCTTACAGTGGCTCACATCTACAGTACCAATGCTTGGGAGGCTAAGGCAGGAGGATTGATGTAAGTTCTAGGCCATGTTGGGCTATGGAGTAAGAACCTATCTCAAAACAACAGCTTGGCATGGTGGCACATGCCTTTAATTCCAGCACTTGGGAGGCAGAGGCAGGCAGATCTCTCTGAGTTTGAGGCCAGCCTGGTCTACAGAGTGAGTTCCAGGACAGCCAGGGCTACATAGTGAGACACGTGTCTCAAAAAACAAAACAACAATATTGTGGTTTATAGAATGCAGAGTCCTAGGACACTTAAAGAGTGAGTGGTCAGGTAGGATAGACCCCTGCATTTCTTCGGAGTCCCCCTAGAGGTTCTGATATAGGGGGTGGAGCTTAGAGGACAAACATGGCCCTGTGGTGGGCTCTGCACAGGCAGAAACCTCTAGAACAGTGGTTCTCAACTTCCTAATGCTGCAATACTTTGATACAGTTCTTCATGTTGTGGTGACCCCCTCCCCTCCAGCCATGAAATCATTTCATTGCTATTTAGTAACTGTAATTTTGCCACTGTTACAAACCGTAATGTAAACATCCCATGTGTAGAGCATGTGTAGGATGTCTGATACAAAACTACCAAAGGGGTTGCGGCCCACAGCTTGATAACCCTGCTCTACGTCCCTAAGGGGGTCAGGAGGGGAAGAGGTTTATTGAGTGAGAGCTAAAGTCTATCCTGAGAACCTGGCCTTTGGCTCTTCTCCAGATGCAAAGGGGGAACTTCCGGAAGGCACTCCGCGTCGGCAGGGCGGTCTGAGAAGAGTGCGAAGACGGGAAAGACTGTTCACAGGTGACAGACGCTCAGGGCTCACTGACCCATCACCCAAGCACTCAAGGCTTCCGCCTCTTTGGTGGTGGTTGTTTTCCCCAGTACAAGGGGATAAAACCAAGGGTTGTGGGCATGCCAGTGAGTGCTCTACCACTCAGCTTTCCCACCTCTGTTTCCTCCCTTCTGACAGTTAGCTCAGTGGGAAAAGGCCTGAGCCTTACTTGTAGGGGCAAGGGAAGGGTCAGCATCTATGATGCTCTCCTTAGTTCTGTGCAGGACAGCAATATGCCTACCCAGTGCCTGGCAGAGCAGCTGGGGGAAACCCATAAAGCATTTATAATGGAGTGTACTGAACAAAAGGCCAAGTTTGCTCCCAGGACCTCTCTCCCCCCTACAGATGGCTGTTCTTGCCACAACACAGCCACCGCAGTCGCAGCCCTGGGTGGCTTTCTCTACATCCTGGCAGAATACCACCCAGACAATGGAGAGCCACATCCACCTACACCATCACCAGAGAGCGACTATCAAGACAGCGCGCCCGTGCCTGAGGTCCAGAGGATTGGCAGGCCCCTTAGCATTTCTTCTTAGATCCTGGAGTCAGGGGTCACATGCTGAGAAGGTTTCTGGGGAAAGTGAGCGGCTATAACCTCATCACCACATCCAGGTGTTTAAAAGTCTCAAGAGAGCAGAGCCAGGGAAGGCAGGGTTGGAGAGTGGGGTTGACCAGATATCAGCAGAATACATAGAGCAGTCAATCACAGCTGAGTCTCTTGTCTTTTGTGTATACGTATCAGATCGTTTGTTTGTTTGTTTGTTGAAATAGGGTCTCAATGTAATGTGAGCCCTGGAACTCACAGAACTGCCTGCCTCCGCCTCCCAAGTGCTGGGATTAAAGGTGCATGTCCAGCTGTGTGTCAGATCCTGATGTGTAGTCCAGATTGGGCTTAAGATCCTCCTGCCTCCACTTCCTGAGTGCTGAAATCATAGGTGTGTGCTACCACACCCTGTTGGGAGTTGAGTCTTGTTTCTCAGCCATAAAGACAATCTTAGATGACTTCAGGGTCTCTGTTTCAAGTCCCCAATTTCAGTCGATACAAATCCTGGATGGACCCAGTGTCCTACTCTGTTCTCTGCAACTATAACAGAATAGCTGAGTCTGGGTGATTTATAAGCAATGGAGGTTGATTTGGCCTATAGTTCTGGAGTCTGGATGTGCAGGGGCATGGTCCCAGCATCGAGTAAGGGCCTGTATGCTGCTTCCCAACATGGCAGAAGGGCAAAGAGCATGTGTGGGGTAGAGATGGGGAGAGAGACTGGAGTAAGCCAGACCCATGCCATGATAACAAACACACTCTTGACAGAGTGCATGGATCCTACCAGAAGGGCCCAGAACCAAATCTCCTCCTAACAGCCCCTGTATCACTATAGGTTTCTGTTGCTGTGAAGGGACACCATGACCACAGCAACTCTTAGAAAGGAAACATTTCAATGGAGTGGCCCGCTTACAGTTCAGAGGGGAGCACAGCTGTGTGCAGGCAGACATGGTGCTGGAGCTGAGAGTGCTACATCCTGCAGGCAACAGGAAGTCACCTGAACGTCACACTGAGGGAAGCTTGAGCAAAAGAAACCTCAAAGCCCGCAACCACAGTGACACACTTCCTCCAACAAGGCCACACCTCCTAAAGTGCCACTCCCCTTTGCGGGCCATTTTCTTTCAAACCTCCACTGTCCCACCTCAGGTTTTCTCATTTTGCTTTGATTTGGGTGGTTTTTTTTTCTTCCCTAAAACAGTGCCTAGCACTGTAGCACACGTTAGCCTCAAACTCACAGCACCCTTCCTGCCTCAGTCTCCCCAGTACTGTGGCTTACAAGTGTGTGCCACCGTGCCTGGCCTGAGGTCCCACTTCTTACTACTGCTAGAGTGGTGATTAAGTTACAGTGTGGAAGCTGGGCTGGGTTAGTGTGGCCTTGAACTCACAGAGATCCAGAGGGATTTCTGCCTCTGGAATGCTAGGATTAAAGGTGTGTGCTACCACTGCCTATCCTCTATGTTTAATATTGTGGCTGTTCTCTTCTCTGACCCCAGATAAGTTTATTAGCGTGCACAATATTTTGGGGAACACAATACCACCACAGTCAAGCATGGTGGCACACACCTGAAATCCCAGCACTTGGGAGGTGGAGGCAAGAGGATCAGGAGTCTTAGGTCATCCTTGACTACATACTGAGTTCAAGACTAGCCTGTACTACATGAGACCCTGTCTCAAGAAGTCAAAAAGGAGCTAGTCATGCAATCCTGATAGCCCAATTTCAGTCCTTCCATTAAACAAACAAACCAGATATGGATGGGGCCTGATGGTGCATGTCTTTAGTCCTAGTACTTGGGAGGCAGAGGCAGGCTGATCTCTATGCGTTCCGGGCCAGCCTGTTAGCTAGATCTAGTCTCAAAAATATCAGATGTGGGATCTACAAGATGACTTACCAGGTAAAGACACTTGCCTGATGATCTGAATTTGATCCCCAGGACCCTCATATGGTAGGAGGAGAGAACCCACCCCTCAGACTGTCCTCTGACTTCCACACTTGTGTCTCAGCTTGCACACGAACCCACACACCCCTATGCACAACCGGATAGTGCGTATCTGCAACTCCCACACTCCTACCTGGAGATGGGAGGCAGAGACGGAGGCTCTCCTAAAGCCCCGTGGCCAGCTAGACTAGACGGCACAGCAGCAGAGTGAGAGAGACCCTGCATCAGCAAGAAGGAAGCCAGGACCAACCCCCAGAAGCTGCCCTTTAGCCTCCACACCACATCCGAGAGTGCGCACACAGATGCATGCTAAAGAAAAAATTTAAAGGAGAGATGTCTTTAACATTTTTAATTCAATAAATAACCAACCCCTCGTTCCTGTGCCCAGCTGAAAACCAGTGGCGGGGCTGTGGGACTGATCTTTTAAATCCCTGTCACCTCCTCTCTCCCCACTGTCCCCGGGACACTTGACCACAATCCCTCTTAAGTTGTCAGACCCGGGGAACAGTGCCTGGAATCAATGGCGAGTTTGACATGCTCCTGCGGCTGCTGTGTTCTTAGGGAATCAGGAGCCAGGGTTTAATACCGATTGGCCTTGAAGGATTTCCTTTGCAGCACTTCATCAACACAAAGTTACCAAGACAGGCTCTCAAGTGTGGGAGAAGTCGGCTGCACATAAATGGATTACTGGAGAATTATGCCCACCCCATCCTTCCTGAATCTGAGCTGGACAGTGAGGTGGTTCCAAAGCTTAAGTTACTAAACCAGGGCTGAAGAGGGTAGGAAAGCCTGTGTTGACAGGTCATGGCACCCTCTCAGGGAGCCACAAGCCAGAACTGCACTGAGGGCTGGGGAGAGGCCCTGAGTTCAGTCTGCAGCATCATGTTAAGAGCAGGCATGGTGGTACATACCTTTGATCCCAGCACTTCGGAGGAGGATCAGGAAGTCAAGGGCAGACAAGAGACAAAAAACACCGAGAGTCTGTCTTACCTAAGTCAGAACGGCTGTCATCCAGAAAAACCGACTAATGTGGGTGAGAAGGTGAGAAAAAGGAACTTATGCACTCTGCTGGCAGGAATGTGAGCTAGCACAGCCACTGTGGAAATCCACATACAGAATCCTCCAAAGCTAAATACCCACAGCTCCCTGGGGAAAGGTACTTGCTGCCAAGCCTGACGACCAGAGTTCTATCCCCAAGATCCACGTAGGAGAAGACGAGAACTGACACCTGAAAGCTGTCCTCTGATTTCCATGTACACACTGTGGTACACATGTGAGCACACATGCACATAAAGAAATATAATTACATATGATTTATTATGTAATTCAATATAAAAACTAAAATGGGCATGTCTTTAATCCTAACCTCAGAAGTCAGAGGCAGGAGAATCTCTGTGAGTCAAGGCTAGCCTGGGTTACATAGTAATTTACAGGCTAGCCAGGGCTACATAGCTAGTCCCTGTAAAAGGACCAGTATTGGCACAAGATACCCCAAGACCAAGTTCTCAGCACAAAGGAGATTTGCCCCAGAGGGACAGAGGGCAGGGAATAAGAGACAGAGACAGGAGGAGACAGAGGATGAGGGAGAGGGGGACGGGAACAAGAGGGAGGGGGAGGGGTATTTGTCCTGGAGGGACACAGGACTGTCTCTGGACAGAGAGAACACAGACTCGGCCTGTAGGCAAACTGAAGTTTATTAAGGGAAAGGGGGGGAAACCTCATGTTAAGATGAGTTGGTTAATTTTGATTGGGCATGTTAATTAGGGCAGCCAAAAAGGGAGCTTTTGATATCTGGACCTTGGTGGTCAGCCTCAAGAGGAGGAAGTGGCCAAGTAAGGGAACAGACCTTGGTGGCTAGCTTTAGGAGTGTAATCTACTGGTTTTTAGCAAGGCAGAGGGGACGGGGGAGGACAAGGCCTGCCAGAGTCATGTATGCAGTGCTCGGGCCTTCACCCTGTCTCCAAAGACTAAATACAATAAAGCAAAATTAAATAAAAAACTTACAATAGATCTACCATGTGACTCACCATTCCTGGGTATTTACCCCAAAAGACGGTAAGTCAGCACAGCACAGAGCTATCTGACTACCCATGTTTACCACAGCCCTGCTCAGCAGCTGAGATAGGCATCGGTCTAGATGCCTGTCAGCAGATGATGAAATGAGGTGTACGCACAGTGGAGCTCTCTTCAGCCGTGAAGGATGAATTACGTTCTTTGCAGAAAAAAGGCCAATACAGGAGATCATCACTTAAGTGAAATAAGTCAGACTCAGAAAGACAAACACTGCATATTTTCCTTCATGTGTGGAATCTAGACTTTTATTATGTCATATACATTCACACATATATGTATGTACATGTATACATACACACACAGGACATAAAAGTGGAAGCATTGGGCAGAGGAAGGACAAGCTCAAAGCCCTGGGTTCTATCCCATGCACTGTATAAAAACAGACATGGGTACAAGCCTACAATTTCAGCACCTGGGAAGTGGAGGCAGGAAGATCAAGGGTCATCCTTGGCTACACAGCAAATTCAAGACCAGCCTGGGCTACATGAGACCCCCCCCCCAAAAAAAAAAAGATTAATTCTAGAGTTCATTCAGCTGAGCCATACGTGATGGGCTGTTTTTTCTGCCTCGATGACAGCTGTGGTGTGCCCTGATGACGACTTCAGTGGGGGCACCATGGTTGTCTACGTAACTGCGGAAACGTGAGGTTGCCTTTGCTAGTAACACTGATTCTTTCCCAGAGTCCACAGGTATGAGGGATGACTAATGTGAGGTAAACGTCCTGGCATCTGTCTTCACATCTCTCTGTCCCCTGGACTGCAGATGCTCATCACTTAAGAAACGTTTTATTGCAAACGACCACACGGGTGGACCTGGCTACTGCCCACTGCGACTGCTAGTGTCCCTCCCGCCCTCCCTGTGCTTCCTCACCAGCCCACACACGACCATCCCCACCTTTATCCGAAGGCCCAGACTAAACCACAAGGTCAGGATGTTACACAAGAGGATGAGGCTGTGGCGGGAGGAGCCCTGCAGTTCCTGGGCTCACCCACAGCCCACTGGCCTGCAAAGCTGAAGTCATGAGCACAGGAAGACATCCCAAAAGAGGATGAGAGACAGGGTTTCTCTGTGTGAGCTTTTGCAAGTCATCACCCATGTGGGGGAGGCCTCTTCAGTTGCTGCAGCTACCTTTTAGTCAGCCATGCTTCTGTAAGGACCCTCAATAAACTCATGGGCTCACCATTCTGGGTGCGGAAGAATTGTTCCTTCAGTCTGTTGTTGGTGCCCTGAGGTGAACAGATGTTTACTCTCATTTCCCCAGGAAAGGTCACACACACTGTTGAATACACAAACAATGAGAAAACTCAGACAAGAACATGGACAAAGCTGTCTCCAGCTGAGGAGGAAGTCCTTGACTCAGTTGTCTGCCCAACTTCAACAGGATAGCACTTTCGAGGGAGAAGCAGGCATTAGAATAGAGAATACCAAAGCCAGAACCTGCCTTGTCAGTGGCCCACTCCTGACAGAGAAGAAAGGACTTTTGAAGGGAGGGAGGGAAGCAGGAAAGGAGGGAGGAAGGGAGGGAGGGAGGGAAGGAAGGAGGATGCAGGTAGGCCTGGCTTGCTGGCCAACTGCCTTTAGCAGCCCAAAGCAAAGAACAGAGAGACATGGTCCCTCCACGTCTACGTAGTGGTGTGTGACCAGATCGTTTAATACTGCATTTCCCGGAAGAGCAGCCTCTCTGAACAGTGTTCACTGGAGTGAGCTATGGCTACTTCAGGCCTCCATCATTTGTGAAGAGGCATTCGCTGGCCTGGACTGTATGAGCTAAGAATCAGTGTGTCAGCCATCCAGGCTCTCTCTGAGATCTCAGAAGAAGAATCTGAGCTCAGTCCACAGAACAGAGACTGCTGCGTGCCTCCGCGTGTCTAAGGCTGTGGAGCCTCTTAGGCATCACTTGGCTTGTGGCTGCCCCACTCCAGCGGCTGCTACATCTCCTTGCTTCCTCTTCTCAATACAATAGTCAGGCGAGGTTTGCAACCCACTCAGCTCAGCTTTAGGAAGACCTCATATGACTAATTATGTCTAAAAAAAAGAATCAGACGTACAAATAACCCATTCTGGGGTCTTGCAAAGAACACGGATTTTGGGGGGGACATGATCCAATACAGATGGCCAACTCTGATCACACATAGGCCTCGAGAAGTACCGCTCAGGGAGTCTAGGGTTCAAGCACACACATTGTTTTCTATGGACAGAAAGGAGCTAGACCTACTCAAATCCCTGCAGGACATGTTAGACTTGCGATGCCTCCTGAGGAGATCAGGCACTGGACTTTGCCTTGGGTACTGTCCTGGGAGAAGAAGCCCCTAGAAAAGCAACCTCTGAAAGGAAGTGTGAAGGCAGAGATACAATATAAACCGTGCTTCCTGGTGACACCATGGCCTTGGCCAGGAGGGTCCCAGGTGCAGGACTTGCTTTAGCATACTACACCCACACGTGGGGATTCTGCGTTAGTTATTATGTGTGTGTGATATGGATGGGTCCATAAGCCATGGTGCACATGTGGAGGTCAGAGGACAACTTTCTGGACTCGGTTCTTTCCTGCCTCTCTCCCATGGCATCAAACTCAGGTCACACACCAAGTACTTTTACCTTCTGAGCCATCTCACGAGGCATCCCTACATCCTAAAGGCCAGATAAAGGAAAACTGGTTCCTTCTGTCAAGAGGAAGAATTTCTCAAATGGATGGAGACCTATCATTCTGAGATAGGTCTGAAACAGAGCCAGGCTTGGTGACCTGTGCCTTTAATCCTGTCACTTGGGGATTAGGCAGAAGCAAGAGAATCTAGACCAGTCTGCACAGTATTTCAAGAGAATCTAGACCAGTCTACATAGAATTTCAAGCCAGCCTGCCTAAAATAGAGAGACCCTCTCTCAAAAACAAAACCAAAAATAAACCAAGCTATCCAAAATCACAGAAGAGATAATCCAGTCAGACAGGTCACTCACCCGCAACAGCTACCCCACCAGGAGGCAGAGACTCATCTGTGCACCATAATCCACACTAAAGAGACACAATGTTTAACTCTTTGATGAGTTAATGTACATCTAAAAAAAAAAAAAAACTCCTCATTTTTTTTATTTTTAAAATTCCATATGTATAGGTGTTTTGCCTACATGTATGTCTGAGCACCACATGCATGCCTGGTACCGCGAAGCCTGAAGAGGGTGTCAGATCCTCTGGAACTGGAGTTACAGATTGTTGTGAGTTACCATGTGTGTGTTGGGAATCCAATCCCGGTCCTCTGGAAGCGCAGTCAGTTCCCTTAACCGCTCAGCCATCTCTCTAACCCCACCAACCAAGCTTCTCTGCTGTGGGATGTTCTGTATGTTAAATGTGCTGCTGTCATTGGTTAATAAATAAAACACTGATTGGCCAGTAGCCAGGCAGGAAGTATAGGCGGGACAAGCAGAGAAGAGAATTCTGGGAAGTGGAAGGCTGAGGCAGACACTGCCAGCTGCTGCCATGACAAGCGAGAAGTAAGGTACTGGTAAGCCACTAGCCATGTGGCAACTTATAGATTAATAGAAATGGGTTGATTTAAGATATAAGAACAGTTAGCAAGAAGCCTGCCATGGCCATACAGTTTATAAGTAATATTAAGTCTCTGTGTGTTTACTTGGTTGGGTCTGAGCAACTTCGGGACTGTCGGGTGAGAGATTTGTCTTGACTATGGACCAGGCAGGACCAGGAAAACTCTAGCTACACTTCTTTCTTACAATGTTTTTGTTTGTTTGTTTGTTTGTCAAAGTCTCATGTAGTCCAGACTGGTCTCAAACTGGTTATATAGCCAAGGATGACCTTGAACTTCTGATTGTCCTGCCTCTTCCCAGAATGCTGGGAATATATGTCATGGGCCACCACTTCCGGTTTGTGCAGCGCAAAAGATGGAACCTAGAGCTTCGTGCATGCACTGTACCAACTGACACATTCCCAGGCCCCATTCTTGCAATTTGCTATGAATTTGACATCATATAAAAATAAAAAGTTGCCAGGCGGTGGTGGCGCACGCCTTTAATCCCAGCACTCGGGAGGCAGAGCCAGGCGGATCTCTGTAAGTTCAAGGCCAGCCTGGTCTACAGAGCGAGGTCCACGCAGGCACAAAAACTACACGGAGAAACCCTGTCTCGAAAACCAAAGATAAATAGATAAAATTTAAAAAAAATTTAAGTAAATAAATATTTAAAGTTACCTATCGCCCTTCCAGCGCCCTTCCAGCCTTACCCTCCCTGACGGAATTTGGAGGCTTAATCTTGTAAACAAGGTGTCCAGGCCCTTGGTACCTGGAAGTACACAGCAGCTGGCCTGGAGTCACATGGGGCGGGCCCACGTGACCAGAGTCCCAATCCAATATGGCGTCGCCCAGGATATGCGGACTGCTCTTCCTGCCCTCGCTGCTCTGCTTGCTAGGAGTGGCGTGGTGCAGCCTGGGCTCGGGGTGAGTGCAGCTGCCGGGGCCGGCTGGCTGGGGTCCCCCTGTTCTGCGTGCTCTCGGGCACAGCCTCTGAACTCACGATCGCCCCGTCCCCGCAGGGTTTCCCGCGACGATGACCTGCTGCTGCCTTACCCACTCGCGCGCACGCGTCCCTCGCGGGACTGCGCCCGGGTGCGCGCCGGCAACCGCGAGCAAGAGAGCTGGCCTCCGCCGCCCGCGACCCCTGGCGCCAGCCACCGCGCGGCCGTGCGTACCTTTGTGTCGCACTTCGGGGGCCGCGCGGTAGCCGGCCACCTGACACGGGTCCCCGAGCCTCTGCGCACTTTCTCGGTGCTGGAGCCCGGGGGACCTGGAGGCTGCGCGCAGAAGCGCCGTGCCACCGTGGAAGACACAGCCGTCCCGGCCGGTTGCCTCATCGCCCAGAACGGTGGCTTCTTCCGCATGGGCACCGGCGAGTGCTTGGGGAACGTGGTGAGCGACGGGCGGCTGGTGAGCAGTTCCGGGGGGCTGCAGAACGCTCAGTTCGGGATCCGCCGCGACGGGACCTTGGTCACCGGGTGAGGAGGTAGAGAGCCCGGGGCTGTCCCGGGCAGAGGGTCTCCGATGTGCATTTAGAGCCGTGCCCTCCGTGCCTAGATCACCTAACCAAGCTTCCTATTATTCAACTTCAGAGTAGGGATGCTGACAACTTCCTCGAAGTTTACTCGTGTGTTACTGAACGCTTGCTCTGTGATCAGGCCGTCTGTGGGGCCCTGCGGAGGCGACCATGAGCTTGAACGCATAGTTTGTGCCTTAGCGAACTTTCCCTAGGATTAGAGAAAAACGTTTCGTGGTCAGCGAAGCCATGGAACTATTTGGAAATAATATAGAGTTTATGGAGAAGTCCTAGACAGCTAGCTGGAGGCCTTTTGCTCTCCCGGATAGAAATCTTGGGTAGGCAAGGAGTGGCATCTTTGACAGTTTTCTGACTGTATCGCTTGAGGTTTGGCAGCAGCCAGAGGTGACAGCAGGCAGGCCGGAGTAGAAGATTGCGCCATCTAGTGTCCCAGCTCTCTTGCAAGAGGTACAGTTTTTGCCAAGGCCGGAAAGTGGACTTTCCCCGAGCTCTTAGCAGCCCCTGGTTGCGGTTTCTGGGCCTGTGCAGGCGTCTGGTTCTTCATGCTTCAGCAGCAGCCAGCGCCACAACTGTTGGTCTTGTGTCATCAAAAGCCCTAAAGGTTCTTCCAGTGACCAGCACCAGCAGTTTCTCTTCCCTGGCTCTGCCCTTGGACCTCAGTCAGTGCTTCTTCATCTTCTCCACACTTCCACTGTCTCCCTTGTCCCTCTCTTGGGCTCCCTTCAGACTGTTCAGCTATCTCGTTGCCCTGGCCACTGTCTCCGTTACCCCTGCTGCTCTTTCTATGATGGTCTGCTCCCGTCCTTTTTTGTTTTTTTCTTTCATGTGTGCATCTGTGTGGGCCCATGTGGAGGCCAGAGTTTGATTTCAAGCATCTTCCATTGTTCTCTGGCTTATTTGCTGATACGGTCTGAATCTGGAGCTCACTGATTCAATTAAACTGGCTGGCTAGCAAGCCCCAGCTGGCCTCTTATTTCCCTAGTCCATCCCCCACACTAGGGTTACAGCAGCTTTGACATGGGTGCCGGGGATCTCTAAACTCAGGTCTTCATCCTTGGGTAAAAAGACTTTCCGGCCCATCCTCCCACTTGTTAGCTGCCACGCAGCTGCCTATTCTGACCGTTTGTAGCGCACTGCTACTTCTTTGTGTTATTAGGTCAGCACATGTTACTAAAGATGGCAAGAGAAGAAGATTCACTGTGTCTAGTGTAGGCGCACAGAGGAGGCAGCACAGGAGAGCATCTTCCAGCTCACTCCCCAGCTCAACCGAACATCTGCTTATACATCCAGAGACACAGTGCTGGCACCAATCACAGCACACCTCGAATCCTAACGAAGGCTTGCATTTTCACCAATCACAGCCTTGCCTCTTTAGCACCCATCACAGCGGTCCTGCTAGACTACCAAGGGATATGCTCTCCCTCTGACCCAGATAGAAATAGTTGCAGGGTCACCAAGCAAAAAGTTTGGCACAAACTGTTTCAAACAGCCCTGGCTGGGCAATCAGGTGCAGTCTTCGTGTGACCGCCTTGAAGTGTCTGTGGAACAGCTGCTAACGAATGAATCAATTAGGAAAATTATAGAAAACCTTGGCGCTGTCCCTGCCCGTGAGCGAGCCTCTTGCCTCCCTGCTTCCAGGTACCTGTCTGAGGAGGAGGTTCTGGACACTGTGAACCCGTTTGAGCAGCTTCTGAGTGGGGTTGTGTGGCTCATCCGCAATGGGAGCATCTACATCAACGAGAGCCAAGCCACCGAGTGCGATGAGACACAGGAGACAGGTCAGGAAGGGAGTCAGCGTGGTGCTTTCTTTTTTATTGTTGTTATGTTTTTATTTATTTACTTTGTGTGTGCAGAGGACGGGGGTGGGGGGACATGCCACAGTGTGTGGGGGAAGGTCAGAGGTCAGCTAGTTCCCTCCTTCCACTTTGTGAGTCCTGAGGATTGAACTCGGGCTGTCAAGCCTGATGGGAGCCACTGAGCCACCTTCCTGGCTCCAGCATCGGCTTTCTTGAGACCCAGGACCAGTGTGAGCAGGCTACTCTTCAGCGTTCCCAAACATTTACTGAGAAGCTATTCAGTGCCTAGCGCTATGGTGGGAGTCATGGAATTCAGCCTTACTTGGAATATATAAGAAGGAAAATACTTGGAAAGAATTGACAAGTGCCAAGAAAGAAAGAGGAGAAAGGGACCAGTGGGGAACGGATGCACAGGGATGAGAAAAGTGCTGCAGATTTGTGGCCGCCACATAGCCTTGGAGCTTGTCATAACTACAGAACCATGAGTCCACACACCTTCGACCTCCCATTCAGGAACCACTGGTTAAGTCCTAACAACCCGAATGTGCGGGCTCTCCCTTGGTGACTCTGATGGATGCTCAAGTTTAAGAGCCACTTGGGGGTGGGCTAGTGAGTTGACCTGATCAGTAAAGTGTTTGCCCTGGCAGTGTGAGAATCTGAATTCGAGCCCCAGAAAACACATAAAAAGCCAAGGTGTACACTTGCAGTCCCAGGGGTAATGAGATGGGAGGTAGCGATAGGTGGATCTCTGAATAGCCAGATAACCTAACCTATGTGGGGACATTCCAGGCTAACAAGAGACCCAGTCTCAAACAGAAAGTGGAAGACATCTGAGGGGCAACACCTGAGGTTGTCCTCTGACCCCCACAGGCATGTGCACATGCGCGCACACCTCCAGAGTATAAAATGCTGGGGTGTGAAGGGATGCTTTGGTCCTGAGACTCTCTGGCTATTTCAGGGTAGAGAGTGGGGTGGGGGGTGGGGGGTGTGACTGTCTTTTACAGTTCCCAGCCAGAGTGCAGCGTGCAAGGCCCTAAGGCAGAGAGTACCTGCCAGGTGAAGGGGAACCACGGAGATGAGGCCAGGGCTTCATGCAAGGCCTGTGCGTTTTCGTCTGCCAACACAGGTTTCTACTGGAGACTGAGGTCACATGAAGCGTTTTCTGGCTGTGGCATGGAGCCTCACTGGAGGTGGAGCTGCGATGTGGCTCAGTGATCTAGTACTTGCCTTGTCTGCATAAGGTTCTGGGTTCCTTCCCCAGCAACAGCAAAAGAAAAATAGTTGAAGAGCTTAGAGGGTCCCCTACAGGGCTGGGTAACGAGCCAGGCCCCTTCTCCTTCAGGTTCTTTCAGCAAATTTGTGAATGTCATATCAGCCAGGACAGCCGTGGGTCACGACCGTAAGGGGCAGCTCGTACTCTTCCATGTAGATGGACAGACGGAGCAGCGTGGGTGAGTCCCAGGAACCCCTTGGGATGTTTGCACTCAGTTTGCACTCTGGGGCAGTGGGTAGGACAAGACAGCTTTGGGGCTATTTTAGAAGTTTCATCTGCCCCAGTAGGAGTGATAGTATTTACCTTCTGACCAAAGGGAGATAGTTAAGCCAGAGCCCGAGGGGACTCAGCTCCATTCCCCCTCTGCACAGCATCAACCTGTGGGAGATGGCAGAGTTCCTGCTGAGACAAGATGTGGTCAATGCCATCAATCTGGATGGAGGTGGTTCCGCCACCTTTGTGCGCAACGGGACCCTGGCCAGTTACCCCTCGGATCACTGGTAAGAGCACCTCAGCCGCCTACCTCCGACTGTCTCAATTCAGTCAGTATTGGGACCCTACTGTGTGCCAGTCTCTGGTTCTCCAAAAGTGAGCAGAAGAGCCAAGCTCTCTTTCCTCGGCGGCCTGCGTGGCCCACACCTGGGAACCTGGGACAGTGGTCAGGTTAGTGAAGTCAGAGCTGAGGAAATGGCTGGCCAGCACTGAGGGAACCTTCCACCAGAAGGCACAGTGTAGCAAGGGAGAGAGCAGCCTGCAAATGGCCCAGTGAGAGGCAGGAGCAATGGCTCAGCAGGAAAAGGATTTGCCTTGCAAGCTGAGGACCTGCGTTCAAGCTCTAGAACACACATGAGAAGCCAGATGTGAGTGGCACAGGCTTGGAATCCCAGTGTTGTGGAGGAAGAGACAGGTCAGCCTGACACTCGGGCCAGCCAGCCTAGCCTACTGGGCAAGGTCCAGGCCAGAGAAATAAATCAAACAAACATTTAAATGGCGAGTACCTAAGGTTGTCCTGACTCCATGTGCGTGCGTGCGTGCGTGCGTGCGTGCGTGCGTGCGTGCGTGCGTGTGTGTGTGTGTGTGTGTGTGTGTGTGTGTGAACACACACACGCACACACAGGGGTGCACGTGTCAGGATGGAGGTGGAGGCAGGCTGGAGCGGCCCTCTAGGCAGCAGCCGGGACTGAAGAGGCCAGCTGGGGCCAGCACCAAGGCCAAGACCTCTCCTCACAATGAACCCCACCCCCCACAGCCAGGACAACATGTGGCGCTGTCCCCGCCACGTGTCCACCGTGGTGTGTGTGCATGAACCCCGCTGCCAGCCACCCAACTGCAATGGCCACGGGACCTGTGTGGATGGCCACTGCGAATGCGCCAGCCGCTTCTGGCGGGGTGCCGCCTGCAGCGAGCTAGACTGCGGCCCCTCCAACTGCAGCCAGCATGGGCTGTGCACAGAGAGTGAGTGGGGAGCCCGCAGGGAGGGAGGGTAGTGCTCTGACGGGACCCCAGTTCTCTTACACCAGACCCGCCTTGGCCCTCACCTGGCCCCCATGGTCTTGCTCTTTGCAGCTGGCTGCCGCTGTGACGCTGGATGGACAGGGTCTAACTGCAGTGAAGGTGAGAGCTGCCGGTGGCCTGCCAAGCTCCTGGAGAGGGTGACCTGGCCACAGGCAGCTGTTACAATGCCTTGTCCCTCCTTCTGGCTTGGAAGTTGCCTTCAGAGCCTCTTCTCACTGCGTATGCAAATCTTATAGCCTCCCTGGATTTGCTGAAAAAGTCCCACCAAGTAGGAGGCGAATTTCAGCACTGTCCACTCAATTCCAAAGACCAACAGCAAAATCCAAGGTGTGGCCAGGTCACACCCCTGAGGGAGATCCACGGAAGTCCTTAACACCTGGAAAGCAGGCCCTGGTGTTCCTAGGCATGGGTACTCCAGTGTCAGCCTCAGTGGACTTCCCGTTCCCTGTCTCTTCATTCTTTTACGGTCACCAACTCTATAGCCCACCTTAAATCCAGGTCATATACTTGGGTTTTTTTGTTTGTTTGTTTGTTTGTTTTAGTTTTGTTTTGTTTTGTTTTGAGACAGGGTCTTAATGCAGCCCAGGCTATCCTCTAACTCACTGTGTAGCCAAGGATGGCCTTGAACACCTGCTTCTTGCTTCCACCTCCCAAGTGCTGGAATATAGGCATTTGCCACCATGCCCAGCTTGTAGGGTACTGGGAGTCAAACCCAGGACCCCGTGCATATCAGGCAAGCTTTCTCTAGAAACTGAACCACAACCCTGTTTACAACTGGGTTGTCTTTGAGGGCTGGCCGCAGGGATCAGGGGGCACCTCTTTCAGCATGGCCCTGCACACATCCAGAAGTCAAGCTGTCCTATACAGTAGACCCTGCCACCCAAGGAGAAACCTACCCTCCACGATTTCCTCTCCACAGAGTGTCCTCTGGGCTGGTACGGGCCAGGTTGCCAGAGGCCTTGCCAGTGTGAGCACCAGTGCCCCTGCGACCCCCAGACTGGCAACTGCAGCATCTCCCAAGGTACAGGGCCTCCTTGGAACCCTTGGGGCAGGTCCGGGGTAGGCAGACCCTCCCCAACCCTGCATCTTCTGTGTGGTGTCTTACAGTGAAGCAGTGTCTCCGGCCAACTGAGGCCACACCAAGGGCAGGAGAGCTGGCCTTTTTCACCAGGTAAGTGTTTCAGCAGAGGCAGAACCCCCACACCCCATCCATGAGGTTTGGCATCTGTCCAGGCACCAGCCAGGCCAGAAGGGTGCAGATGATCCTCTACTTTGTAAGCTCAGGGACAGTCACGGGTGAAACTGGCATCTACGAGTGCAAGTGGGAAAGACGGGGCCACTGCCCAGTGGGAGTCAAAGGTGGCAGACGATGGGCTTGATCCCCCTGGCCGCAGAGAGTCGACTCTGATCCTGGAGCCCGGCCTTAGAGACAGGAAGGACTTACCTCACTTCTGGACCCTTCCATGTGTTCAGGCTTTGTGTTACTGTTGCTTCCTTTCCGCTGCTTCCTGGGTCTCCAGCTCCCTCCACAGAGGGCTCATGGGAAGGACTGTGAAGTGTGCATGTGGCTCATTTGGCAGATTGTTTGGGGGCTCTGGGCCCGACCCCCAGCACTTCATAAGCCAGGTGCGGTGGCATGTGCTATAATTCCAGCATAGGGAGGCGAAGCCGGGGGATCGGGAGTCTGAGGCCAACCTGGGATACATAAGACCCCAAATAGAGTCTTGAGCTGGCCCTTCTGGCATAAGCCTGTCACCCCAGCTGTCGGGGAGGACAGCAACTTCAAGGCCCGCTTGAGCTACAGACTGAGTTCAAACCCAATCTGGGCAACTTAGTGAGACCCCGTTTTAACATAAAATTTAAAAAGGGAACTGGGGTTGTAGCTCAGTGGTAGAGCATTTGCCTAGCATGCACAAAGCTCTAGGTTCAACTCCCAGTACTTCAAAAATACATTAGTGACATCTGAAAAGCAGTAATGTTCACGTTAGGTGTGTGTGTGTGTGTGTGTGTGTGTGTGTACATGCATGTGTAAGTAAAGGCAAGCAGATATCTGAGTTTGAGGCCAGCCTGGTCAACAAAGTGAGTTCCAGGACAGCCAGGGCTCCACAGAGAAACTCTGCCTCAAAACAACTAAAAAACCTCCTAGGGGCTAGAGAGGTGGCTCAGTGGTTCAGAGCACTGGCTGTTCTTCCAGAGGACGCAGGTTCAATTCCCAGCACTCACTTGGCAGCTCACACCTGTCTGTGACTCCAGTTCCAGGGGATCCGACACCCTCACACAGACATACACGCAGGCAAAACACCAATGCATATAAAATAAAAATAAAGAAGTGTGTGCGCGCGCGCGCGCGCGCGCGTGCGTGCGCACTTTTATATCTGTCCACCTTGTTTTTCATTGGCCTGAGACTCTAGGTTAGACCAGCTGGCCCATGAGCTCCACCTTCCAGGCAGTGCAATAACAGTGTGTACCGTTGTTCTTGGCTTTTAAAAAGTACTTTCTCGCGATCAAACTTGGTTCTTCATGTTTACAAGATAAGCATGAGCTGTCTGAAATATTTTTAACATCCTTCAAATGTCAGAGAATGCCTCTCTTATTCCCCGCACGTGTCTTCAGTATGTCCCAGTTCCCACCCAGCCCCCTGGGCTCAGCATTCCCCAAGTGGTTTCTGCCTGCCCGAGGCTGCTCCTCAGTCCCCCCACTCATGTGTCCCTTCTGTCCTAGGACCACGTGGCTGGCACTTACCCTCGTCCTAGTTTTCCTGCTGCTGATCAGCACTGTGGTCAATGTGACCTTGATCCTGGGCTCCAAGGCAGAGAGGAACCGACATCTCAGTGGGGACTATGTGTACCACCCACTGCAGGAGATGAATGGGGAACTGCTGGCTGCAGAGAAGGAACAAACAGAAGACACGTGCAACCCCTTCAGGGACTGACAGACCTGGGCTGCCCGATGACGTGCTCCAGATAACATTGTCCTGCTCCTCACTTTTATGGGGAAGCATGTGGGGCCACTGGCATGGATGCTGCACGCTCCACTCCTTGCCTGGCCATGCCCCACCTGTCCCTGTGCTGTGGCTCACGCCACCCCAGCAATACGGAACTCCGGAGAGCCTGCCCCTGCTTCCCTGCCTGCCCGTGTCTGCTGCCCAGAGGCCTGTCTCCCACAGGGGTCTCGCCACTGCCAAAGACTCCAGGAGGCAACCAGCAAGTGAAACTCTGTAGCCCCATCAGGACAAGAGTGGCCAACTCTCCCGGGCCACCGCGCAGGGATGGAGTAGAAAGACTAACCTCCTGGCCCAGCCACAGCGCACCGCCTTTTATGCAGCCTCGTTGCCGGATTGCCAACTAGAATCCCGACACAGGAAGCTCCTCATGAGGAGGGATGGGGAGGGAAGGAAGTCACCCTGTTTACAGACTTTCTATTTTTGTTGTCCTGCTCCCTAAAGGAGTTTTTTAATACTTGAATAAATTGGGATACTAAATCAAGCCACCCGGTCTGAGTCCTGGGCAGGGGCTCCTCAGGGGGACTCAGCCACTTCCAGTGCCTTCCGTTAACCAATCTTGCACAAATCTGGCCAGGCACAAGGCCACCCAGGGACCATGTGAAGTTGTGGTTCCCTGTTCCGGCAAGTGCCGGTCAATGTTACTGCAGGCTAAGGTGCAATTTGAAGACAGGGATTTGATTGGCCCTAACCATTCTCCATAGGTGGTTGTCTAGTTATTTTTCTATTGCTGTGATAAAACATGACCCAGGCAACTTATCAAAGAAAGCGTTTGATTTGACTTACAATTTCAGGGTGTTCAAATCCATGATGGTGGGAGCAAAGGAAGATCTGAGAGCACCTCAAAACTTACCTGAGTGATACACCTCTTCCTCCAAGGCCCCACCTCCTGATCCTCCCCAAACAGTTCCACCATCTGAGGCCTCAAATGGGCCTATGGGAGGCGTTCTCATTCAGACCACCACCTTCCACTCCCTGGCCCCCAGAGGCTTGTGGCCGTATCACAGTGCAAAGTGCACTTAGTCCAGCTACAAAAACCCCATACTATTCCACAGTCTCAACCCCGTTTCAAAGTCCAAAGTCCCTTCTGAGACTCAAGGCACTGTCTTTGTGGTAGCCCCCTGTAAGATCAAAAAGCAAAAGTACATAGGTCCAAGATACAATGGCACAGTATATGCATTACCATTCCCAAAGTGAGGAAGCTTCCAAACCCCTTTACTTGTGTATCCTTCGTGACTCAAGCCAGAACCCCATGGAGGACACGGCCAAGTCTGATTGCCTATTGGGATGGAACCTGGTCCCGTTCAGTCACATTTGCAGAAACTTTCCTTTGGTTGCTTTTTAGCAGGAAACTCCTTAGTCCTTTCCTTTTCACAAGTTGGAAGAGTAGCTGTGTGGGGTCCTGCCCCAGGGCACCCCCCCACACTTCCTTTATTCCCTTTCTCCATCAGGCCTCTCCTCTCTTTCGGAACAAGACTTGGCACCAATATTGTGTTTCCTGGTTTTCTTTTTCTCCTCAAACTGTACATTTTATTTCTTTTTGCCCCACTTGCTCTTCTTCATTCTAGACCTGCATACAAGTCATTACTAACAACCAAACAACAGAGTCAATATTAGACCATCTTGAAATCCCCAACAAGCTGGGCAGTGCATACTTTTAATCCCAGTACTTGGGAGGCAAAAGCAGGTGAATCTTTTAGTTCAAGGCCAGCCTGGTCTACATAATGGGTTTCAGGACAGCCAGGGCTACACAGAGAAACCTAGTCTCAAAAAAAAAAAAGAGAAAAGAAAGAAAGAAAGAAAGAAAGAAAGAAAGAAAGAAAGAAAGAAAGAAAGAAAGAAAGAAAGAAAGAAAGAAAGAAAGAAAGAAAGAAAGAAAAAAGGAAAAAAGGAAAAAAGGAAAAAAGGAGAAAGAAAAATAGAGATTAAAAAAATAAATATCGGGGTCTGGAGAGATGGCTCAATGGTTAAGAGCACTGGCTGTTCTTCCAGAGGTCCTGAGTTCAATTCCCAGCAACCACATGGTGGCTCCCAACCATCTGTAATGAGATCTGGCGCCCTCTTCTGCCATGCTGCAGAACATTGTATACATAATAAGTAAATCTTTATAAATAAATAAATCTCCTCTGTAGCGGTAACGCCCGCATTACCAATACCCGTTCACCATGTCCGAGCGAAGGGCTGCGGATTAAAAAATAGAGACAAGAGACAGCGGGTCATCCGTACGATTGGATGTCGAATGCCGTTTATTGAAGGAGGGAAGAAACCTTAAATACAGGCTTACAACACAAATGGAGGATCCCCTGAGGGCAGAAGTTCGCTACCAATGGTCTACATTCTAGACCCAATGTTCTGCATTCTTGCATCTAAGTTGTTTACACCAAATACAGGATGCACCTAAGTTGTTTACACCACAAGCAGGATGTAGGAACAAAGAACCTCCGGTAAGCTCTCTGATGATCCTAAGGTGAGAAGGACACCGGCAGGGAATCTGAATAGGGAGGACACCTGGTCAGCAAGCAAGGCTGCAGCCACTCACAGTCGGGGGCCAGGGCCCATGGCGCCCACAGGTCCCCCCTTTTTATTAAATGAGCTTCTGACTTAGGTTGCGTGGGACCAGCAGACCACCTTTCCCGTCATAGAGACACCTGCCCAGGCCACACAAGTGCTCTGTCTTAGGTTGATGGCAGCCCCCCAAGCATTACCCGTCTCTGAATACTCATTATCATACAGACTCAACCACGTGAGCTGTAGAGTGACTGCTGCCAAAGATCTCAAAGTGGCACTGGGCTTGCAATCTGTGCGACACAGAAAAGACCAACAGAAGTCCTAACCCACCCAATAGCCAGAAGGCTACAGGCAATTGAACCATTCCCTATTTAAACGAGCCTTACCGCAAATAGGAGTCCTGTAAGGTGGTATCCCGAGCAAATGGAACTTGAGTTTTAAATAATTTACAACTTACAAAGCCAATTATAATGTATAAAAGTGGAATTAAATTTATCATGCCCAATAAGAAGAAAGATTAACTAACTGTGGTAGCTACTTTTGCTGTCAGGGTCTCCATTGTGCTAGCTGTAGTAACCAATTATGAAATAGCAATCCCAGAAACAATAGCAGCAGTGATGTCAGAGTCTCTTCTGGAGCGTGTGAGCATCATCTGTGTCTAGCTGCCACGGTCCACTGGCATGGACACGGCTCCAGGAACACGAACCACCAAGGCCCATTTTTCTTGATCCCAGCACTACTTAGGCTGGCAGGTCTGCAAGAGAACAACTGAGAAACATAAAGAAAACAGAAAACAAAAACAGCAAACAAGGAGCAGAACTAATGGCCTCAATAATGGCTACATTTAGGCTCACAAATTTTGAGGTATCTTCAAAAAGGCTAGATGAATTTCAGGAGGCAAATAAATGTTGCACAGAGCCATTCTTGAAAAGTAGGTACTACACCAGCTTGAGGGGGGTTGCAAAATGCGAAAAAGGCTTAGCTGGCATGCTACTGTTAGCAAATGAAGTTCACTGACCTTCAGAGTTATCCTTAATCTCCAAGGTGTGGTACATTCTCAATGTTTTTTGAAAAAAGTTACCATACATTACCTTCTGAGGAATCCAACCACATGGCTACAGTTCCTAGGCTTAGAATAATGTTTGCCAAGGCTGGCCGTATTGGGCTCTCAATCCCCATTGGCATCAGAAGGGGAGAGTTTTTTACGAAGGCCCAATAGGTCTCTGCCATGTTGGGATTCAGCAGCAGCCACAGGGCGCACACAGCGTTCAGGAACCCACAGAGGAATTTCATTGTCCTGCAGAAAGACACAAACAGATCCCTGGGCCCACACCAACACCGGATCGGGTCCCCTCCAAGTGCCAGTAGAAAGATCTTTCCATCACACCAGAGGATGATTTGGAACAGGAGCCCTCCAGTGCTTATCTGCAGCAGATACTCCAGCAGAATCCACCGATAAAAAATTTAAAATATATAAAACAAGGGAAAGAATAGAATGTGGAGAGGAGAGATGAGCCCCTAACTCCCCCCTTTTTACTTTAGCAATATAAGTTTTTAAGGTACGATGGCAGCGTTCTACTATAGCCTGCCCTTGAGGATTATAAGGAACACCAGTCTTATTAACAATAGAAAAATCTTGGCAGAATTTTGAAAATCCCGTACTACTGTAGGCGGGACCATTATCAGTCTTTATGTATTTTGGCACTCCCATGTAAGCAAAAGCATGAAGACAATGATTCTTTACATCCTTAACCTTTTTTTCTGAATGGACAGAAGCAAAAATTAGAGAAGAATATGTATCAATAGACACATGGACATATTGTAATTTTTCAAAGGAATGCATGTGCGTGACGTTTATCTGCCACACATGATTAGGTAAAAGTCCTCGAGGATTAACTCTCAAATGAGGAACAGGTAAAAATTCCACACAAATAGGGTATGATTTAACTATCTGGATGGCTTGTTTCCGGGTTATGCCTGTATGATAACGGAGAGATCCAGCATTAAGATGATAACGCTGATGCAACTGAGTAGCCTTATCAAAGGCAGAACAGACTAATGTGACAGCCATACGAGTAATGGCGTCAGCCCTCTGATTACCTTCATTTAGAGGTCCAGGCAATTGAGTATGAGCTCTAATATGGCCCACATAAAGGTTATGTGAGCGGGACCATATAAGTCCTTGTACTTGCAATAAGTATTCATGAATGGAAGAAATGGATGGTATGTAGGCTGTTGTTTCCAAAGGCATAATGGCATGTGCCACATATTGACTATCGGTATAAATATTTACACTCTCATCAGAAAACATCTGTAAAGCAAGCAACAGCGCCTGTACCTCTGTTACCTGGGCAGAAGTGCCCTGGACTTTTATTCTCTTTACTATGTTACCAGAAACCACCACAGCAAAACCACGTGAAGTGACATCAGTAAATACCACACGGGCCTGAGGAATAGGAGTCATTTGTACTATCTTGGGAAATATAACAGGATGCAATTTAAAAAATTGACACACATCATTGGAGGGGTAGTGAGTATCAAACTGACCCTGCATGGAGCATGTCAATATGGCCCAATCATTATCATTAGCTTGCAACCATGCTACTTGAGACTGGATGTATGGGGTCACCACAATATCTGGATCCTTACCAAAAGTTTGAACACTGATCTTGATTCCCTTAAATATAATCTGAGCGACAGCCTGTGGATAAGGAGTGATGATTTTTGCTGGAGAAGCTGGGGAATGTACCCATAAAATAGGACCTGTTTGCCAAAACACTCCAGTAGGTGAATGAGTAAAACAAAATATCAAATACAATAAGGGAGAATTAAGATCTATATACTGTACGTGAGCCTGTTCCAGGGCCTCTTGCACACGTTGTAGGGCTACACGTCCTTCAGCTGTTAATTTACGGGGAGATGAAGGGTCAGGGTCGCCCTTTAAGACATCATACAAGGGGCGAAGCTGACCTGTTGGAATTTTTAAAGTGGGCCGAAGCCATTGAATATCTCCCAGAAAGGTTTGGAAATCATTAAGTGTGCGTAGCTGATCCATACGCAGAGTAATCTTTTGTAGGCGTATGCCCATGCGTAACAATTCATGACCTAAATAATGATAGGGAAAAGATACCTGTACCTTTTCTGGGGCAGAGTAATCTTTTGTAGGCGTATGCCCATGCGTAACAATTCATGACCTAAATAATGATAGGGAAAAGATACCTGTACCTTTTCTGGGGCTATCTGTAAATTAGCCAAGCTAAGAACCTCTTGTAAATAAGAAAAGGCATCAAAAACAAGTTTTTTATCTTTAGCAGCCATTAATATATCATCCATATAGTGAATTATATAAACACCTGGAAAAGCTTTTTGAACTGGAGCTAGGGCCAAAGACACATAAATTTGACATATAGTAGGCTATTGGCCATTCCTTGAGGCAATACCACCCACTGATATCTCTGATAAGGTTCCTTAAGATTTTCTGAAGGAACACTGAAAGCAAAGCGAGGACTGTCCTCGGGATGCAAAGGAATGGTGAAGAAACAATCCCTCAAGTCAACCACAATTAAGTGTCAATGCTTAGGAATTGCCACAGGGGCAGGCAAGCCAGGCTGTTGCTGGAGGGCTTCTCTCCAGGTTCCCCAAGCACCGCAGTCCCACAATCCACTTATAAAATAATCACTCAGACGCTTATATCACTTATAAACTGTATGGCCGTGACAGGCTTCTTGCTAACTGTTCTTTTATCTTAAATTAACCCATTTTTATAAATCTATACCTTGCCACGTGGCTGGTGGTTTACCGGCGTCTTCACAAGCTGCTTCTCCTGGCGGTGGCTTCAGTGTCTCTCCCCTCAGCCTTCCGTTTCCCAGAATTCTCCTCTCTCCTTGTCCCACCTACTTCCTGCCTGGTCACTGGCCATCAGTGTTTTATTTATATAGAATGATATCCACAGCACCAGGCTGTGTTGCTCCCATGAGAAGCATGGTTTTATTTACAGCTCTAAGATCTTGTAACAGCCTCCATTTTTCTGATTTTTTTTTAATAACAAATATAGGTGAGTTCCAAGGTGAAGTGGAAGGAATGATATGTCCAGCATCTAACTGCTCCTTAACCAATGCATACGCAGCCTCCAATTTTTCCGTAGCAAGGAGCCACTGCTCCACCCATACAGGGTCATCACTCTTCTAAGTGATTTTTATCGGTTGTATTATTGAAGGCTGCTGTGCAGTGACCCCTATGGAAAAGACCCTAATCCTCTAGTATCGCCAGGACCCCTAGTGACACAGTTTTTGTCTGCCGCAGGGAGCGGGTCTCCTTGCAACATTTTCCCTAAGCCTCTGCCCGGGCAGTAGCCCTGACTCTTTAGCATCTGTTGTATAGGCTGTGTAGTAAGCACCGCTCCCATGCCATCCAACACATCCCGTCCCCACAAGTTCACTGGAATGTCAGGTAGCACAAATGGTTGAAAAGTTTCTGCATGACCTTTCTCATCCTTCCAATTTAAAAGTAGCTTGCTCTGTAATGGCGTCTGAGCTGTGCCAATACCTTTTGGTTAGAAGTAGAATTTTTAAGGGGCCAATTGGTATCTTAGGATTTTTGTGAAATTACAGATATATCTAGTACCAGAATCCAATAATCTTTTAATCTCAATCCCACATAATTTTATTTTTAATTTAGGCTGTTTATCATTGATAACTGTTTGTCAAAACACCTTTTTCCCTGTACTTTTAAAGCCTCCGGTTCTACATATCGGTGCCATTTTGAATTTAAAATATGAAAGTAATAATAATTGAGCAATTCTATCATCAGCTTTTGTTTCCATGGTCCTTTTTACATATGTCAATTATAAAAGCATTAAATACAATCTCTATAGGATTTGAGAAGGTAAACTTTAGGTAATACTCTTTAGTATTTTTATAAAATCTTAAAAAGAGGATTCTTTTTTATAGATTTCAAGTAACACATTAACACAAATAGCCAATTATTAACAATGTGGACCAAACAATTTACCTGTATTTTATTTACTGGAAAATTAATTTTGTAACCTCTTTATCAGTAAGAGATTATCATTTATGGGTTTATCTTAGCAACATTATTTAATAAGTTAATAACCCAATTCATTCCAGGTGTCATATTTTTATAGAACTAAACCAAGAATTTCTAGAAAGCAACTTAAATTGCAGAGCCAAATTTTCAGTAATGATCAACAGACAAGACCATACCTAATATATAGTTCAAAATTGTGAATCCTCTTTCTTTAGCTTATCTACCATGAGAATCCAAACATTCATCCAAACATTTATTAAGACAATCAAAAGAACAGAACATCCTTTATTCAAACAGTATTGACTTAGCATTAAAGTCCTGACTGAAACCATTTTTCACCAGAAGTTAGGCCCGGTTTAACTTTTAGTGTTAGTCCCTTCCCAGCCCCAGCTCGCTGGCTCTGCCCAGTGCTCAGGCTCTATTGCCAGCACCTGCCTGGGCCGCATTCCATCACGGCTCTGCCTCCCATCGGCGTACCTGTTTCGGGCTATCTCCTGCGCCTTTGTCCGCCACAGCCGCTGGGCGCGCCCCGCACACACAAATTCACGTTTAAACTTCCTACTCCCATGAAGGGACTACCTAATAACGAGTTATTCCCACCATAAGAGAAAAACATTTCCCACAAAGGGATCCTAAATATTGAATTATTCCCACTCTGAGGGAAAAAAAAAAAAAACATTTGAGCCAAAATTAAGCAAACAGACAGCAAAACTTTAAGCTCTGGGCTCACTTGCTATTCAGCCAGCAGCAATGAGGCCTACCTGCCGATTCTTTGTAATTCAGATGCTGCCGCTCTGCATTTGCAGGCAGAAAGAGCTCAGAGTTTCAGCTATCCTGAAAACTCTACAACTGGAAAAAGTCTTTACATTCTCTATTACCATTGGGAAGAGGCTTCTCTCTTTCCTTCATCCTTCCTCTACAGGGCCCAAATCTTTAGGCCTAGTTTTAAAAATTTTTCCCCTTTTTACCGGGAAAATTCTTTTTTTTTTTTTTTTTTTTTTTTTTTTTAAACTTTTTCTCCCTTTTCTAACGGGAAATTTCATTTCCTTCCCTCTTCTCTATTGGGAAGATTTCCTTCTTTTTATTTAAAATCTTTAGCTGTCTTGCCCTTTCTTAACTTTGGTGCCTTCCTGCTTCAACAGTCCAATTAATTGTTCCTCGAGGAGTGACTGTGAGCTAGCTGCACACATTTCAATCCACTCTCACCTGTAAAATGCCGGCCGGCCTTCCAAGAGTGTCCGTCAGCTGGTCCTTCTTACTCAGATCTCGGTGGGACCTCCATCTGTAGCGGTAACGCCCGCATTACCAATACCCGTTCACCATGTCCGAGCGAAGGGCTGCGGATTAAAAAATAGAGACAAGAGACAGCGGGTCATCCGTACGATTGGATGTCGAATGCCGTTTATTGAAGGAGGGAAGAAACCTTAAATACAGGCTTACAACACAAATGGAGGATCCCCTGAGGGCAGAAGTTCGCTACCAATGGTCTACATTCTAGACCCAATGTTCTGCATTCTTGCATCTAAGTTGTTTACACCAAATACAGGATGCACCTAAGTTGTTTACACCACAAGCAGGATGTAGGAACAAAGAACCTCCGGTAAGCTCTCTGATGATCCTAAGGTGAGAAGGACACCGGCAGGGAATCTGAATAGGGAGGACACCTGGTCAGCAAGCGAGGCTGCAGCCACTCACAGTCGGGGGCCAGGGCCCATGGCGCCCACACTCCTCCACCAAAGCAATTACTGTTATTTTTCAATTCAGCCTCAGGCAAATTCTTAGGACAAGAGCAAAAATCAGCCACATTTTTGTCAACATATTGCACATATGATCTCTGACCAGTTTCTAATATTACTCTCTCCTGAAACCTCTTAAGCTAGGCCGTCATGGTCCACATTGCTCTTAGCATTGCTGTCCTCCAAACTCCAGCTAGTATAGCCCCTTAAGTCTTGTTTATGGCATTGAACTATTTTCCTAGTCTGAAGTCCCAGAGTCTTCCACACTCCTCCAAAAACAGCATGGTCAGACCCATCACAGAAATAGCTCACTTCCTGGTACCTACTTTTGTCTTGGTTACCTATTGCTGCAATGAAACACATTGCCCAGGCAACATATAAAGAGTGTGTTTAATTTGAGTTATGGTTTTTGTTTGTTTGTTTTGTTTTTTGTTTTTTTTTTTGTTTTTTTGGTTTTTCGAGACAGGGTTTCTCTGTGTAGCTTTGTGCCTTTCCTGGGACTCACTTGGTAGCCCAGGCTGGCCTTGAACTAACAGAGATCCGCCTGGCTCTGCCTCCCGAGTGCTGGGATTAAAGGCGTGCGCCGCCGCCGCCCTGCTGAGTTATGGTTTTAGAGGGCTAGAATGCACGATGTAAGGGGAAGAAACAGTTGAGAGATAGCATCTTGATCAGCAACCATCAGACCAGCAGGCAGAGGGGAGAGGAAGAGACAGACAGACAGACAGAGACAGAGAGAGACACACACAGAGAGAAACACTGAGAATCCCATGAGGTTGTTTTTTTTTTTTTTTTTTTTTTTGAAACTTCAAAGATCATCCCAGTGCTACACATCCTCCAAGGCCACACCCCCTAAACCTTCCCAAGCAACTCCATCAACTGGAAACTAAGTATTAAAATATATGAGCCAATGGGGGCCATTTCTCACTGGTGGTGATGGGCTGGTTTGGTTTTGTCAAGACAGGATCTCATGTAGCCTAGGCAGCCTCATACTTCTTACATAGCTGAGCATGACTTTGAGCTCCTGAGTTTTACCTCCACCTCCTGAGTTCCAGAAGTGCAGGCATGAACCACCACAGCCAGTTTATGGAATGCTAAGTATGGAACCCAGAGTTTTGTGCATGCTAGGCAAGCACTCTTTCAACTGAGCCACAACCACATCCCTAAATTTAAGTCAGTTGTCCATGTTTAAAATCGGTGCTCCAGATTCTTGGTTTCTCTTTAGAAGAGACGACACACACCCCTGCTGTCACTCAGGGTAGTGACTTGCTGTGACCAAGTAGTGACATTCTTCCCTAGCCCTTTGGATGCCTTCCCCAAGCTCCCAGCCCAGCAAGTGTCCCCAGTCTGAGACCCATCTGTGGGGCGTTTACCGCCCCCCCAGTTCCCCAGAGTTTTCTTGAGTGCAATCAGCAGGAAATATTAGATAGAAGGATTTATTGCAGAGAATATCGCAGAGATAAACAGATAGAAAATAAAGGATAGCCTCGAGAGGGCCAGGAACCTATTCCAACGGGTCCTGACTGTCTCTGGCCCAGGGTTTTTATACAGACGCCAAGGGGTGGAGCAAAAGACCTCCTCCCCCAGCACAGCCAAGTGCAGGCCATCTCAGACCCCTGCACTCAGGCCCGTGGTCCTGATCATCCTCTATTCGGACCTGCTGGGTAAAGCCATGAGGAACCTGAGAACGGGCTCCCACACCCACCCCACCTAGTGTGCCTCAGAGCTGATCACTCCTGGCCCAGGAAGGGACTTCAGGAAGGGCCCAAAAGGTTCCCCATGAGTATGTGATACTGCGCGCTTAGCGTCTGTGAGAGGAGCAGAGCTTTCCAAGCATGTTTGTGTTCATTATCTTTTCACCGTGCAACTTCCTGGGAAGATGTGCACTGATATCTGTGTGTGCCAGGCAGGCACCTCTGACAGAAAGGGTCTGTCATGGCATGCTCTGGGGCCCTGGTAAAACGACTTGAGTAAGCTAAGCCACATGAACCGCCCCGTGCCCTGTAGAATATTGTTTATTTTGCCAGAGTTCTTTCTGAAGTCTTTGTCTACTTTTAATCTAGTTCCCCTTTTAAATTTTGTTTTGTTGAGACAAGTTCTGTGTAAGAGTTGGGGGACCCCTCGGGGTCAGTGCAGAACACACCCAGACACCAAATTCTCAGCACAAAGATTTATTACCCCGGAGGGACGAGGTGGGTGGGGGAGTAGGGCATTATTTGCCTCTGAGTGCAGACAAATAATGAATTTTGGTTGCTGGACCTTGGTGTTCAGTCTCAGAAATGAGACAGTGGCCAAATAAGGGGATAGACCTTGGGGGCTAGCTTTAGGAATGTCATCTAAGGGTTAGCAAGGGAGAGGGGAGGGGGAAGAGCAAAACCTGTCAGTGCTTGGGCCTCTTAGAGCTCTTCCTTCTGGCTGGACTAGAAACTGCAATGTAGCCCAGGCTGTACTTGAACTCACAGCGTTCCTCCTTCTTGGTGAACCACTAAGCCTGGCTTTTTGTTTGTGTGTTTTTGAGACAGTGTCCTGATATGTAGCCCAGGCTGGCTTCAAACTTAGGATCCTCTTGCCTCTGCTTCTCAAGTGCTAGGATTACAGTTGTGTATCACCAAGCCTGGCTCAGTTCCTTTTCTTCTAATCACAATGCTGTGTAGCTGGCCCACCCCAGGAGGACCTAGGCAGTGGTTATGTAGGAGGTGGTGCTGGTAGGGGACAAAAGGGAAGGTATCCTGTCACAAGAGGACATTGGCACTTCCCAAGGCCAATTTCTACACTTAAAAGCCTGATATAGAAATTAAACGTGTGTGTGTGTGTGTGTGTGTGTGTGTGTGTGTGTGTGTGTGTGTGTATCTCCATGGCTCATAATAGATTCTCAAAGGAGTTCATGTCTTGGGAAAAATCTGGAATCCAGGGAACAGCACCAGGGTTTCACACGTTTCCTGGGAAACATCTTGGGAGGTCCAGCAGGATTTGGAACAGCTGTGGAGCAGTCATCCCTAGCTGCCTCTGTCTCCCTGTCAACCACCTTCACCTCTGAGCAGCTGTGGCTGCTGCCCCCAAAGCCCTGATCCGATTCCCACAGCGACTGCTTCTGCCAAGACAGTACCCGGTACCCTGAGGCAGCACCTCAGGGGCAGCTCTGGGCCACAGGGAGACTGGGGCAGGCTTTGCCCTCTCTGGCCCAGGCTCCCAGAGGAGGCCTGGGGAGAGTTGAGGACTGAGGGAGATGTCAGTGTGGCCAGCAGCTCAGCCCTGAGCCCAGCCCAAGGCTGTCTTGGGAATTGTCTTCCTCAGGTACACCTTTCTCTGAGGCTGCAGAGAAATCTATGGGAGAACAGCAGTGACTGAATGAGTGAACAGGTGAATGAATGGATGAATGAATGAATGGGTGAATAAATGAATGGGTGAATGAATGAATGGGTGAATGAATGAATGGGTGAATGAATGAATGGGTGAATGAATGAATGGGTGAATGAATGAAAGGGCGAATGACTGAGGGATAAATGAATGGGTGAGAAAATGAATGCACTGGTAGCAGGTGAGAATGGTCCTCCTCGATTAGATGATGTTGCTGAGTTCTAGGATGTCACACAGAGGAATCAACCATCCTCTGCTCTCCCACATGACAGTTCCAGTACCATGCTGTTCCACTCAGCAACAAGCCCCCCTGCTCTTAAGCCATGAGGGGATGAGACCGAGCCTTGTGCAGGGCCCTTGCACTTTACTGAGGCAGAAAGATTAACTGCTGCTAGACCCTCAGAAAAATCGGCTGAGAAATTCTTGGGTTTGGTTTTTTGTTTTGGTTTGGTTTTGTTTGAAACAGGGTCTCACCTTGTAGCCCAACCTGGCCTGGAACTCACTACACAGACCAGACTGGCCTCAAATGTGTGGAGATGCACCTGCCTCCACCTCCTGAGAGCTGGGATTACAGGTGTGCCCCACCACAGGTGGCTACAGATAAGAAATTCTGGAATTAGTCCAGGACTGGCACCAGAGATCTAGGAAGTTGACAGCAGATGATATTTAAGCATACAATGCTTAATGCCTCCGTTAAATCCTAGGATCAAGCAAATATTCTGCTTCTCCAGCAGCCAGCTCACTGAAAAGGAAGGTGTGGCTGTTGTTGACCGATTAGTTTCTCAGAGTTAGAAAAGAACTTCTTGTTGCACAGCTCACAGCCATGTGGTGGAGATTGCCCATGAACTCACATGGAATGTTCGGTGCTTCTAAGTTCTGAGGCCCACAAGAGAGTCCCATCAAGACACCATGCCACATTTTCTTCCTGTGGTACCCTCCCGTGAAGGAATATCACAGGAGTTACAATAGAGGGTAGTCCTCTGTGTGTCTAGAGGATGCCTTGCTAAGGCACTGGGGCTGTGCAGATCTTCACAAGGCCTCTTTCCCTGATTTGGATATGCTGTCTTGTCCCTGTGTGTCATGCATGGACCTACGAGGATGTCTCTCTGGTTTTTGAATTGCAATTCTTCTGAAGATCACATCTGTCTTTTCCATTAAAACCCCTCAGACACTGATGGTGCCTTCCAAACCCCCTTTCCAGAAATCCCCTGCCAACTACATACACTGGTGTGAGATCACTTCTTCACCTAAGGAGTTTCCTGCAGTCACTTACCTGAAATGGATCCCTGACCACATTCTCCTGGGTTCAAATCCCTGCCTACTCTGACTCTGCTGCCCTTAGATATGGGGCACACCTTTAACCATGACAGTGATCCCTATGTGAGGTCACAAGGCCAGGCCTCACTGTTTGGGAAATCTCAAAGGCTGTCCAGGCACATGGGTATATTTTGGGTTAGTACTTATGGGAAGTATCTGAAGGCATCTTTTATGACCATTTCATGGGAAGAAGCTCAGACCCAGGCCTCCTTTTCTCTAGGGAACTTTACCCCTGGGAAGAGCAAGTCCAGTGGGGATGAGGTGTGCACACTCAGTCCCGATGTACAAAGTGTAATTCTTGGTTTATCGTGTCAGAGAAAAGAAGACTAGGGAGGCATCAGTATTTCCTTAAACAAACAACACCCCCCCCCAAAAAAAAAAAAAAACCCACACAACAAAATGGAGAGCTGGAGGGAGGTGGGGCTCTGTGAGTTTAGTGCTCAGCAGTCTATATAGTTGAGCTCCAGGCTGTGAGACCCTGACTTTTTTTTTGGGGGGGGGGGCTATGTTTCCAGAAGTGTTGATTGGCTCTTGTTGTATGGTTGGTTTTTGTGTTTTGAGATGGGATTTCACTCTGTGACGCAGGCTGCCCTCGAATTTGGGGCTTTGGTTCCTGACTTGTGTTATTCTTTTTTTTTTTTATTTTTGAGCCAGGGTCTCTGGCTGGCCTAGAACTTGCTTTTTGGATCTATTAAGGCTCCTCAAAGGTAGAAGAAATGTTTGTTAGGCTCTCAGTTTTCTTTTCTAAACGACTCCACGAGAAAGCCAGAGCCTTTCTCTTTGACCTGGTCTGGGGTATGTCAGAGCCGGGAGCTCCCACTGACTCCCCTGATGTAAGCAAAGCTTGGAGCTGTGCCGCTCAGTCACTGTCTTTGTGGCTGGTTTAGCCAGGCCTGAGGTCCTGCGTGAGGCTTCAGCACCAGGGACAGGGAGTTTACCTTAGCCTTGGCCTGTGCTACACATTACCGCTGCTCTGTTTCTTGAGGCTCCTTCCCTGGGCTCCCAGCTGCTGACACTTCCACCTTTGGGGATCTGGTGGCGTCTGCCCTGCAGCCATCAAGCACTTTCCACACTCCGTGTTTTCTCTTCCACCTCAGTAACTCCTGAAAACGTGGAGGATTCTGGCTTTCCTATCACCTTCTCACGTGTATGTCATCGTCCAGCCCAAGGCTGAGCTACAGGTTTGTCCTGCAGCTCAAAGGACGATCAAGTTGTGTTATTGCTTGTTGGTAGCGACATTTGAAAAGGTAGGGGATGAGGCGATGGGCCTCTCTGGCCTGTGTCTGATCCCCGTCCTGGAGGCAGTGGCGCAGAGAGCCGGGTCACTTGCCCCTCCCTGTTATCTCACAGCCCTGCTGTTCCATGGATTGTTTGACTCTGGAGCGAAGTATCCAAGGGACTGACAGGGGACAGGTGTTTCCCATGCCCATCTTGGAGCTGAGGGGGACTCACCGTGTGGGGATTCTCCTGTCTGTGCCTGTACCATGGCCCTGTCCTCTGCGGCTTACTTTTTTAAAAGGCAGAAGGACTCCCTGGGAACTGTGGGAATCCCTGGTTCTAGGAGGTGCCACCACCCTGGCTGTCCTGTGCTGGCAAATTTCCCTCAGGTGGACAGTATCATGGTTCTAGAAGTTCCCAGAATAGCTCAATAGTGTTGGCCGAAACTGGGATGTGCCTTTGGATTACCTGGGGGAACTTTCCAACCCCCACCCCCTCCTTGGTGCCCAATCCCTCACCTCAGGAGGTGTGGTAAGAGTGAGGCTTCCATTCAAGTGGGACCTCTCCAGGTTCCATGGAACCATGCTTGGGACTCTCTAGCCGTATGTGGTCAGCCTTCTCTGTTCAGGGCGTGCTGGACACCTGGGAACGTTGTTTTCAGGGTTGCCAAATGGCAGGTAAAAAGTGGTTCCTGGCTGCCTGTTTCTACTGAAAAAATGCATAGGCAAAGTGAAAATTCCATTTGGTCAGGGGCTAAAGGCAAGCGAGCAGCCCCTCCATCTCATCAGGTGACCCTGGGCCTCCTGCTTGACTTCTAGGGACCACGCTGGTGGGAATGAGAAGCTGGTGAAGCTGCAGCCTGGACTGAAGGTTTACGGAGGTGATGATCGCATTGGGTCCTTGACGCACAGTCACACACCTTTCCACACTGCAGGTACAGAGTGAGCCCCGGGGAGAGCTCTCGGGAGGCCCTGCCAGGATGATAGGCCCTCAGGCATCGATTGGAACGGGGGCTGATGAGGCAAGGGCTCCCTAGGCCTGTCTCAGCGTTGCTTGAACAGACCTCTCTTTGTGAGCATAGTGAAGTCAGGCGGTGGTGGTGCACACCTTTAATCCCAGCACTCAGGAGGCAGAGACAGGTAGATCTCTGTGAGTTCGAGGCCAGCCTGGTCTAAAGAGTGAGTTCCAGGACAGCCAGAGCTACACAGAGACATCCTGTCTCAAGAAGAAGAAGAAGAAGGAGAAGGAGGAGGAGGAGGAGAAGGAGGAGGAGGAGGAGGAGAAAAGAAAAGAAACAAAACAAAAACCCAGAGCATAGTGAAAAAATCAACTGCAAAGTGTGACTGGACACCGGGAAGACCACAGAGTGGGTCTCTGAGTCGACTGGAGAATTTCAATCAGGCCTCTGGGATCCTTCGGATTTCTTGGATGTGATAGTGGAGTTGTGTGGAGATATCCTCCTTTGTTAGGACATGCAGCTGCAGTATTTGGGAAAATTGGTCAGAACGTGAGCAGAGAGAGGTTGTGCAGAGGAGCTGCTGTCCTGCTCACTGCAGGCCAGGGTCTAGAACCTGCTCTGAAGGTCGTCCAGTTTGTGAGCAGATCAGTGCTCAGACTCTTTCAGGTTTCAGTTGTTGGTTCTCCACTGGACTGTGAAGGTCACCCACACTATGACATATCTTGTCTTTGGGCTTAGTGTATCCAGGGTTGTGGTATTGTATTCCCCCAAATATTGTGCATGCTAATAAACTTATCTGGGGTCAGAGACAGAGTAGCCACAATATTAAAAATAAAGGATAGGCAGTGGTGGCACACGCCTTTAATCCTAGCATTCCAGAGGCAGAAATCCAAGTGTTCAAAGATACAGACAGGCATGGTGACTCATCACGCCTTTAATCCCAGAAAGCGAGCCTTTAATCCCAGGGAGTGACGGTAGAAAGCAGAAAGGTATATAAGGCGTGAGGACCAGAAGCTAGAAGCATTTGGCTGGTGAAGCATTTGGCTGGTTAAACTTTTAGGTTTTGAGCAGCACAGTTCAGCTGAGAGCAATTAGGATATGAGGACACAGAGCTTCCAGTCTGAGGAAACAAGATCAGCTGAGAAGTTGGCCAGGTGAGGTTAGCTGTGGCTTGTTCTGTCTCTCTGACCATCCAGCATTTCACCCCAGTAACTGGCCTTGGGTTTGATTTTATTAATAAGACTCTCTAAGATATCTGCTACAAGGGGTCCCAGTATTGCCCATGTGGGAAGTACCTGGGATTTCTGTGGAGTGTGGGAAGTCTGGTCATTCATGTGGGCCACACTCACTTCTCAGGCAGAAGTCCTGTGTATTTGACTGACATCATCAAGGAGATGTTTATTTGCCCTGTAGTCTTTCCTAGGTACTTGGGGATTTTGTGTAGTCTAATTAAACCTCTGTGTGTTGATGGTCAACCTATGTGTCTATACACACAAATGTGTCTCTGGGAGCACTTAAGGAAGGGTACTAGAGCCAGCCTTGGAGCCTTCATGCTTTCCTGGTTTATATGAGACCAAAGCCAGGCTGATTAGAGAGGCTTGGAGTCTGTTGTATGTAGCTCCTCCTGTCTGTCCCTGTCGTGTTAGAGGTGGCGGTGGCTGCAGCTCCCTTCACGTCTCTGTGGTTTGAGGAGGCCCATCTTTTCCTACTTACAGAACAGTGCAGAATATTCTGTTACTGAGAGCTAGAGGTTTGAAGGTTGGAGTAACCATGCAGAAGAGCAAAGGCCATGTTTCTGGTTTCTAAGACATGGGCCCCTGCTCTTTTTGAAAATGGTGGGCCCCAAATTCCCATGCTGTGATCATATAGCTCCAGAGATGACAAGTGAAGCCTCTGAGAGGTGATTACACCATGGAGGGAGTGCCTTCATAGGCAGGGTAAATGAGCAGATAAAAGGACAGCTTGGAGAGGTTCCCTGCAGGAAACAGGAAGTTGCCCTCAGCAGACATGGAAACTGCTGTTGACCTGGGATGTCTCTTTATAGCAGTCCCACATCGGCCCAGATAGTCCCAGAAATGAGGACCATGGGAGATACTTTGAGAATTCCAGGGAAGGAAAACTGAAGGGAAGCAGCACTTTAGCAGCTGTCCCTGCAAGAATAACCAGGCTTCTTTGCCCCAACAGCAAATGGTGCTTGGAGGTGACTGCCAGCGTGCTTCAGTCCCTTCAGGAACAACTGGTCCTGGAAATGCAGGAGGCAGGAGGCCATGTGGCAAACTTTCGATTGTTCCAACCATTTAATGGATCCCTGTGTATGTTCCAGTGTGTAAAATATGTCCTCCGTGTATCCATGATTAGGCAGTGGTTGGTAGTATGCACACCACGGCATTAGCACTGGGAGGTGAACATTTAGGGAGATGTTCATGTTCTCGTCCTTATGGAGGACTGACTAATGTCATTGCAAATTAGGGCCTGTTGGAGTGAATTTGCCACCTGAGTGGCAGATAATAAATGGTGTTTATCTCTGACTTCTGCTCTACCATTGACCATGGAGAGGACAACAGAAAGTTTCTGAGAAGTCGAATTCCAGACGCTGCCATCTTGCCCTGTATCTTTGCACCCACAGAACCGAGAAAGTACATTTTCTTCTTTCTCTCTTTCCTATTTATTTATTTTTGGTAATGTTTTCATGTATAATGCTTTGTTGAAACACACAATCATATATAATCTCATAACTTTATTTTGAAATATTCACCTGGGGTAGAGGGTAGAAAATAGTTTTCACCTTGTCTCCAACATTTCCCTAGTTAAGCTGATATTTTTCTACACTACCTGCATTTTACTAGTATAGCTATTGACTTGAAAAGTTCATTGTTACAGACTATTGCCATTGGTCTTGGTGGTGCACCAGAACTTGAGGTTAAGACCCCAATGCTGGAAACACTACAGGCATTAGTCACAGGACATAGAGAAATCAAATGTGTCATGGAAAGATGTTTTCTCCACACTGACTAGATTTATAGTACAGAAATGCTCTATTTAGGTTCATGGTTGGGACCAGTAGGAGTTTCCTCCACCTGTATTCCTGTGAACTGTAAACGATGAATAGTGTGGCAAGATGTACCTATTGGTGCAATAGTGCTTGAATGTCACAGGCATGACTGTCTGATTTACTTGGTATTGTGATGAGACACAATGACCAAGGAAACTCACAGAAGAAAGTTATTAGGGCCTTACAAGATGGTCATCATGGCAGAGATCATGGCTACCGACTGGCATGCATGGTGCTGGAGCAGCAGTTGAGAGCTCACATCTTGGGATAGCAAACATGAGTCAGAGAGAAACCTCAAAGTTCATCTCTAGTGACACACCTCTTCCTACAAGGCCACACCTCCTAATCCTTCCCACACAGCTTTGCCCTCTGTGATCTAATCAAGCATAGAGCTCATGGGCCCATGCTCATGAAGAACACCGCAGTGACGAGCCACATTCTCATTGGAATTAAAATCCAACCCACAAGAATAAAAGCCTGCATCACAGTGTAAATCTAGTGTAGTACCTGTGGCTGGCAAACTCACAGGCCCCCAGGGTGAGCCTACCGCAACTACCATGTTAAATGTCAGATCACACTGCCTCTGAATTCACATCTCTGTACTCACAGGTCAGTGAGCTCAGTCCTCATCAGAGAAGTCTCTTAATGCAGGAAGCTGTGTGTCACACTAGAAACTGTCAAAATTCAGAGATGTGGCATTCACAGGCATAAATGTGATATTTACATTACACCTTCCTCTGAGTCTCAGAGACCATTCCGGAAGAGGGGTGGACAGATTTTAAGATCCGGAGGTCATGGAATTGCAATAAAGCACTGTCTACTTTACATGACAGCCCTGCTGCTTTTAGGAACTCTAGGATGAAGCCATTCAGTATTTTAGCATGGAAGGGAAAGGATCTCAGTGGCCCCTCCCCTGACTGAGAAGCTGTTGACAGCTTCTAGTTGGTGTTGGTGGCTTCTAGAGGAAGAAGAGTCAGTTTTCCTTAATGTGACGCTGCAATGGTAGGTTGAGCAAATCTTGTTGGATCGCCCTACACACACACGAGAGGATGGACATGAAATGTTGCCTTAGGTAAGGTTCCCCCCTTAGCACCCCCCCCCCAAAAAAAGACACCAAATTGGTGTATTTGAGTGTGAGATCAGGCAGAATTTGGAGAAATGAAGCAGACTATGTAAAAAATAAACTATGTTTATGTATGAAATCCTTGATTAAAATATATTTAAAATTTCATTTTTTAATGCTAAAATCCCTATGAAACCTTTTCATCTTTTAAAGGGAAAGTGTGAGAATTCACTGTCACCGACTCTGCAGTGGAGGTCATTGTCACTGCAGTTCAGCCCTGTGTGCTGTGGAGTAAGAGTCTGGTGCAGAGGCAGGTGGTGGGTGGGCTCAGTTCATTACCTTATGCTTCCGACCATTTTCTTTTTCTCAGGAAACGTGAGCTGCTGCCTTGTGGATCTTCACGTGGCCTTTGAAAATGTTTCCTCATCTTCGGGGAAAGGTAATGTTATTATCATTTCATTTTTTTTTTTTAATTTGGGGGAGTAACTATCTTCACTATGAAGTACCTGATACCTAAATAAAACATGAATGATGGAAAGTCCTGGGACTCGGTTACTTAGTTTTAAGAAGATTCATTTTTCTCTCTACCCTGTGGCCCTTACAGGACAGTGTACATTTCAGCACTAACGTGTGCTAGTGACAGTGTGTTTGTTCAGGTGAAACATCCTTAGCTCAGCAAGAGCAGAAAGACACCACCACAGCGTTCTAATAAGCCATCCATATGCCCTGGCTGATGAGATTTACAAAGTTACAAACAGAGGCCACCCTTCCTTGTAGAATCAGTATAGTGACTGAAAACTATAGGTAAGAAGATGAATTTTACAAAATGATTTTTTAAGATTTTTTATTATTATGTATGTAGTGTTCTGCCTGCATGTATGCCTGCAGGCCTACAAAATGATTTTTTGTGGATATTTATTTTATTAAAAAAAATATTTTATTCATTTTACATACTAATCACAGATACCCCTCTCTTCCCTCTTCCCACCACCCCAGCGCCCCCCACCACTCCCCATTCCCTCCTTTGAAAAGGTAAGACCTCTCATAGGTAGTCAGCAGAGCCTGGTACATTCAGTAGAGGCAGGTCCAAGTCCCTCCCCTGCCTCAAAGCTATGCGAGGTGTCCCACCATAGGTAGTGGATTCCTAAAAGCTAGCCCATACACCAGGGATGGATCCTGATGCTACTGCCAGGGGGTCCCTTAAGCAGATCAAGCTACACAACTGTCTCGCTTATGCAGAGGCCTAGTCCAGTCCCATAGAGGCTCCACAGCTGTTGGTCTAAGTTCATGAGTTCCCACTAGCTTGGTTTGGTTGTCTCTGTAGGTTTCCTCATCATGATCCTGATGCCCCTAGGTCATAGAACCCCTCTTCCCTGTCTTTGACTGGACTCCTGGAGCTTAGCTGGGTGCTTGACTATGGATCTCTGCATCTGCTTCCATCAGTTACTGGAAGGCTCTATGATGACAGTTAGGGTATTCACAGACTCTACAAAATGATTTTGAGAGCTGTTTCCTATGTAAAGTAGAACTGCATAAGGTATTAATTTTCACTGACTTTTATATGAAATTGTAGTGAATATTCTGGTTGGCCCTTCTCCTAGAGAGTCCAACACAAGTAACACTCACCACTGTAACCTTAGAGGGGCAGAGGAGCCTGAGGCCTGTGCGCTGATGTGTACTGATGCGCTGACGTGTGCTGATGCGCTGATGTGTACTGATGCGCTGATGTGTACTGATGCGCTGATGTGTACTGATGCGCTGATGTGTACTGATGCGCTGATGTGTACTGATGCGCTGATGATGTGTACTGATGCGCTGATGTGTACTGATGCACTGATGATGTGTACTGATGCGCTGATGTGTACTGATGCACTGATGATGTGTGCTGATGCGCTGATGTGTACTGATGCGCTGATGTGTGCTGATGCACTGATGATGTGTACTGATGCGCTGACGTGTGCTCCACTTGTTGCTGGTCCCCCGTCACAGCAGAACCCTTTACCAGGCTCCACGCTGAGGTCAGGGGAGAAGAGTGCAAGCCTCGTGTGCTCACGAGCTTCCACGGGCAGCTGTGGCTCTAATTGCAGATGTTTGGAACAAAGCCAGGATGGTGGCCTGTGGGGTGTTTACCCACCAACCCCACAGTTCCCCAGAGTTTTCTTTAGTGTAAGCAGCAGGAAATATTAGATAGAAGGATTTGTTGCGGAGAATATTGTGGAGATAAACAGATAGAAAATAAAGGATAGCCTCGAGAGGGCCTGGAACCTTTTCCAACGGGCCCCGACTGTCTCTGCCCCAGGGTATTTATAGAGACGCCAAGGGATGGAGCAAAAGACCTCCTCCCCCAGCAGAGCCAAGTGCAGGCCATCTCAGACACCTGCACTCAGGCCCGTGGTCCTAATCATCCTCTATGCGGACCTGGTGGGTAAAGCCACAAAGAACCCGAGAACGGGCTCCCACAGTGCCCCCTGAATCTCATCACTTGAGGGACAGAGGAAGGAGGAGTGATGTGAGTTCAAGGCCAGGACTGCCCACATACCAATACCTGGTTTAAAATCAATCCAGGTATTAGAAGTGGACAAAGTGATGTTAACTAAAGAGTTGGATGTTCTGGATATTGAAAACCACATGTTAAGAATTCTTGTATGATTTGGGCACTCAATGTGTACTAGATGGAACTTAACAAGCAATATTATAAATATTATAAACAAGTTCTTTATGTTCCCAGAGCCTTTCATTGGTTTTTCGCAGTAAATTACATACATCTCAAAAGATTTATTCTTGACATGAATCCATATTATTTGCATAAAAGTGAAAATGGTTTAATATTTATGTAGATAATACAAAATTCTTGTAAGTGCATTTGAGGTGTGGGGAAATAGTTGCATTATATTTAAAAGTAATTAGGAAATTGAAAAACACATTTATAGGCTAATTCCGGGCTTCCTGGAGTCTGACTCTGGTACTCAGTACTCAGGTACCGGTATAAACCGGAAACAAAAGGCCGCCCAGGGTTCTGCTGTTGCAGTGAGAAGTGAGCGACTCACAGTCCTCGCTTCTGGGTTTCTTCCCTCCCAGATGAAGGCGGCACAGTGGGAATTGGTTAATGTGAGATGGGGCTTGGGGAATGTGTGGGTGGCATGGGAGAGGATAGAGCACTAATTATATCCTGGGGTGTCAACTGATTTAAAGACTCCAGGTAACTCTGTCACCACAGAACCCCCATGTCAACACGATGTTGTAATGTCTGTGCGGGTGTCTTCTTGGGAGAAGGGAGGTCTAGGTGTGGAGACGAGAGTGTTGAAATACAACACAGGAACACTGTCTCACTGCATACATATCACAACAGGAGTATCTCACCCAGCCAGTCTTCCAAAAAATAGTTATATATAATTTGTAGAATGAAAATAAAATCACACCACTGCGCTATCCTTCTTGATCTAATTCCTTCTCTCTTCCTCTCAGAATGATGGCATGTTTTCATTTTTGGCAGATGTTTACAGAAAAATGCTAAGATGTAAACCTACCGTAGGCTGTGCCTGTTCAGTGATGCATGCATGTGTGATACAGGTCTGAGTACTAGGTACTGGATAACCAGGTAGGGGATTCATCTCTGGACAACTAATTCTCCCTCCATCGGCAATGCTTAGTTCCCTACAGCTCCTCGTCTCAGGAAGAGTCCCCATGAGTTTCCCCTCCTACCCATAAAAGCACATCCAGTGGTATTCCCCTTGTTTCTGTTTCATTTTGGCTCCCATATTTTCATGGGTGCCCTTTCCAAGTCATTTCTACGAGACACCCTCCCCGTGTCTGTATCAACATGGAACACACCAACACATCTGCCACCTGTCCCTCCCAGGAGCAACAGGAGCGAGCTCAGAGCTGCAAGCCGCCAGCCTCTAGTTCTCTAAGGGAAGGAGCACAGCACACTTTACTGTCCTTGGACCTGAGCCTGTCCCTCTCTGTGTTGTGGCACCACGCAGAGGATACCAGTGGGGTCCATTCATCTTCCTGTGGAGTCTCACTGAAGACAATTTCCGATGCCTGATGTCCTGTGATCCACACTGAGTCTTCTCACACTCCTCTGCCTCCAAGACCTTCATCAGCACCTCTGCAGCAATGGGTGCTCATCTGATTTCCTCACTGGATGGGGTTGGGAACTGTCCCTCCAATTTAGAAATTTCATCCCAGTGATTTTATAACTAGGTGAGGGCTCCTACCTACGTGACGCCTTTCACTAGCCTTTAATTTTTTAAGAGACTCTCAAAATAGCTAAGATACACACCATGGACAGAGGTGCCAATCTTGAGGATGAAGTCTGAGCATACAGATATGCGCTGTATATATGAAGCTACCTAACTTCCTGTTTGTGAGTATCCATCACAGCCTGTTCTTCAGTAGCTCAATGTTATTACTATAGGGAAAGAGCCAAAATAAACGTTCCAGGAGCAGCCATGGTTGTAGATAACCTTAATGTATTGAAAATTATACACGTTAACGTAGGACCTGTGCAAAAAGGCGGATGACTAAAGGTTTTAGAGCTGTGTTGTTATTGTGGCTCCTGCTGCTCTTCAAGAGTAGGCCCACATCTCTCCTTGTTAGAGCCCAGGCCTCTTCAGGGTCAGGGATAGGCCCAGGCCCACATCTCTCCTTGTTAGGGCCCAGGCCTCTTCAGGGTCAGGGATAGGCCCAGGCCCACATCTCTCCTTGTTAGAGCCCAGGCCTCTTCAGGGTCAGGGATAGGCCCAAGCCCACATCTCGTCTTGTTGGGTCCAGGCCTCTTCAGGGTCAGGGGTAGGCCCAGGCCCACATCTCTTCTTGTTGGGTCCAGGCCTCTTCAGGGTCAGGGAGAGGCCCAGGCCCACATCTCTCCTTGTTAGGGCCCAGGCTTCTTCAGGGTCAGGGGTAGGCCCAGACCCACATCTCTCCTTGTTAGGGCCCAGACTTCTTCAGGGTCAGGGTGAGGCCCGGGCTCATATCTCTCCTTGTTAGGACAAAGGCCTCATCAGGGACAGGAATAGGCCCAGGCCACTTCAGGGTCAGGGATAGGCCCAGGCCCACATCTCTTCTTGTTGGGCCCAGGCCTCTTCAGGGTCAGGGTTAGGCCCATGCCCACATCTCTCCTTGTGAAGGCCCAGGCCTCTTCAGGGTCAGGGATAGGCCCGGGCCCACATCTCTTCTTGTTGGGCCCAGGCCTCTTCAGGGTCAGGGATAGGCCGATGCCCACATCTCTTCTTGTTGGACGCAGGCCTCTTCAGGGTCAGTGATAGGCCCAGGCCTCTTCAGGGTCAGGGGTAGGCCCAGGCATATATCACTTCTTGGTAGGGACCAGGCCTCTTCAGGGTCAGGGGGAGGCCCAGGCATATATCACTTCTTGGTAGGGACCAGGCCTCTTCAGGGTCAGGGATAGCCCCAGGCCCACATCTCGTCTTGTTGGGCCCAGGCCTCTTCAGGGTCAGGGATAGGCCCAGGCCCACATCTCTCCTTGTTAGGGCCCAGGCCTCTTCGGGGTCAGGGATAGGCCCAGGCCAACATCTCTTCTTGTTGGGCCCAGGCCTCTTCAGGGTCAGGGGTCGGCCCAGGCCCACATCTCTTCTTGTTGGGCCCAGGCCTCTTCAGGGTCTGGGATAGGCCCAGGCCCACATCTCTTCTTGTTGGGCCCAGGCCTCTTCAGGGTCAGGGATAGGCCGATGCCCACATCTCTTCTTGTTGGACAAAGGCCTCTTCAGGGTCAGTGATAGGCCCAGGCCTCTTCAGGGTCAGGGGTAGGCCTAGGCCCATATCGCTTCTTCTAGGGTCCAGGCCTCTTCAGTGTCAGGGGTAGTCCTAGGCCCACATCTCTTCTTGTTGGGCCCAGGCCTCTTCGGGGTCTGGGGTAGGCCCGGGCCCACATCTCTTCTTGTTGGGCCCAGGCCTCTTCAGGGTCAGGGATAGGCCCAGGCCTCTTCAGGGTCTGGGATAGGCCCAGGCCCACATCTCTTCTTATTGGGCCCAGGCCTCTTCAGGGTCAGGGATAGGCCCAGGCCCACATCTCTTCTTGTTAGGGCCCAGGCCTCTTCAGGGTCAGCGATAGGCCCAGGCCCACATCTCTTCTTGTTGGGCCCAGGCCTCTTCAGGGTCAGGGATAGGCCGGGGCCCACATCTCTTCTTGTTGGGCCCAGGCCTCTTCAGGGTCAGGGATAGGCCCAGGCCCACATCTCTCCTTGTTAGGGCCCAGGCCTCTTCAGGGTCAGGGATAGGCCCAGGCCCACACGTCTTCTTGTTGGGCCCAGGCCTCTTCAGGGTCAGGGATAGGCCCAGGCCCACATTACTCCTTGTTAGGGCCCAGGCCTCTTCAGGGTCAGGGATAGGCCCAGGCCCACATCTCTCCTTGTTAGGGCTCAGGCCTCTTCAGGGTCAGGGGTAGGCCTAGGCCCATATCGCTTCTTCTAGGGTCCAGGCCTCTTCAGTGTCAGGGGTAGACCTAGGCCCACATCTCTTCTTGTTGGGCCCAGGCCTCTTCGGGGTCTGGTGTAGGACCAGGCCCACATCTCTTCTTGTTGGGCCCAGGCCTCTTCAGGGTCAGGGATAGGCCCAGGCCTCTTCAGGGTCTGGGATAGGCCCAGGCCCACATCTCTTCTTGTTGGGCCCAGGCCTCTTCAGGGTCAGGGATAGGCCCAGGCCCACATCTCTTCTTGTTAGGGCCCAGGCCTCTTCAGGGTCAGCGATAGGCCCAGGCCCACATCTCTTCTTGTTGGGCCCAGGCCTCTTCAGGGTCAGGGATAGGCCCAGGCCTCTTCAGGGTCTGGGATAGGCCCAGGCCCACATCTCTTCTTGTTGGGCCAGGCCTCTTCAGGGTCAGGGGTAGGCCCAGGCCCACACGTCTTCTTGTTGGGCCCAGGCCTCTTCAGGGTCAGGGATAGGCCCAGGCCCACATTACTCCTTGTTAGGGCCCAGGCCTCTTCAGGGTCAGGGATAGGCCCAGGCCCACATCTCTCCTTGTTAGGGCTCAGGCCTCTTCAGGGTCAGGGGTAGGCCTAGGCCCATATCGCTTCTTCTAGGGTCCAGGCCTCTTCAGTGTCAGGGGTAGACCTAGGCCCACATCTCTTCTTGTTGGGCCCAGGCCTCTTCGGGGTCTGGTGTAGGACCAGGCCCACATCTCTTCTTGTTGGGCCCAGCCTCTTCAGGGTCAGGGATAGGCCCAGGCCTCTTCAGGGTCTGGGATAGGCCCAGGCCAACATCTCTTCTTGTTGGGCCCAGGCCTCTTCAGGGTCAGGGATAGGCCCAGGCCTCTTCAGTGTCAGGGGTAGGCCCAGGCCCACATCTCTCCTTGTTAGGGCCCAGGCCTCTTCAGGGTCAGGGGTAGGCCCAGGCCCACACGTCTTCTTATTGGGCCCAGGCCTCTTCAGGGTCAGGGATAGGCCCAGGCCCACATCTCTTCTTGATGGGCCCAGGCCTCTTCAGGGTCAGTGATAGGCCCAGGCCCACATCTCTCCTTCTTAGGGCCCAGGCCTCTTCAGGGTCAGGGATAGGCCCAGGCCCACATCTCTCCTTGTTAGGGCTCAGGCCTCTTCAGGGTCAGGGGTAGGCCTAGGCACACATCTCTTCTTGTGGGCCCAGGCCTCTTCGGGATCTGGGGTAGGCCCAGGCCCACATCTCTTCTTGTTGGGCCCAGGCCTCTTCAGGGTCAGGGATAGGCCCAGGCCCACATCTCTCCTTTTAGGGCCCAGGCCTCTTCAGGGTCAGGTGTAGGCCCAGGCCCACATCTCTTCTTGTTGGGCCCAGGCCTCTTCAGGGTCTGGGATAGGACCAGGCCCACATCTCTTCTTGTTGGGCCCAGGCCTCTTCACGGTCAGGGGAAGGCCCAGGCCGACTTCTCTTCTTGTTAGGGCCCAGGCCTCTTCAGGGTCAGGTGAAGGCCCAGGCCCACATCTCTTCTTGTTGGGCCCAGGCCGCTTCAGGGTCAGGGATAGGCCCAGGCCTCTTCAGGGTCTGGGATAGGCCCAGGCCCACATCTCTCCTTGTTAGGGCCCAGGCCTCTTCAGGGTCAGGTGTAGGCCAAGGCCCACATCTCTTCTTGTTGGGCCCAGGCCGCTTCAGGGTCAGGGATAGGCCCAGGCCTCTTCAGGGTCAGGGATAGGCCCAGGCCTCTTCAGGGTCAGGGATAGGCCCAGGCCCACATCTCTCCTTGTTAGGGCCCAGGCCTCTTCAGGGTCAGGGATAGGCCCAGGCCTCTTCAGGGTCTGGGATAGGCCCAGGCCCACATCTCTTCTTGTTGGGCCCAGGCCTCTTCAGGGTCAGGGATAGGCCCAGACCCACATCTCTTCTTGTTAGGGCCCAGGCCTCTTCACGGTCAGGGATAGGCCCAGGCCCACATCTCTCCTTGTTAGGGCTCAGGCCTCTTCAGGGTCAGGGGTAGGCCTAGGCCCATATCGCTTCTTCTAGGGTCCAGGCCTCTTCAGTGTCAGGGGTAGTCCTAGGCCCGCATATCTTCTTGTTGGGCCCAGGCCTCTTCGGGGTCTGGGGTAGGCCCAGGCCCACATCTCTTCTTGTGTGCCCAGGCCTCTTCAGGGTCAGGGATAGGCCCAGGCCTCTTCAGGGTCAGGGATAGGCCCAGGCCCACATCTCTTCTTGTTGGGCCCAGGCCTCTTCAGGGTCAGGGATAGGCCCAGGCCCACATCTCTTCTTGTTAGGGCCCAGGCCTCTTCAGGGTCAGGGATAGGCCCGGGCCCACATCTCGTCTTGGTAGGGCCCAGGCCTCTTCAGGGTCAGTGATAGGCCCAGGCCTCTTCAGGGTCAGGGATAGGCCCAGGCCCATATCACTTTTTGGTAGGGCCCAGGCCTCTTCAGGGTCAGGGATAGGCCCAGGCCCACATCTCTCCTTGTTAGGGCCCAGGCCTCTTCAGGGTCAGGGATAGGCCCAGGCCCACATCTCTCCTTGTTAGGGCTCAGGCCTCTTCAGGGTCAGGGGTAGGCCTAGGCCCATATCGCTTCCTCTAGTGTCCAGGCCTCTTCAGTGTCAGGGGTAGTCCTAGGCCCGCATATCTTCTTGTTGGGCCCAGGCCTCTTCGGGGTCTGGGGTAGGCCCAGGCCCACATCTCTTCTTGTTGTGCCCAGGCCTCTTCAGGGTCAGGGATAGGCCCAGGCCCACATCTCTTCTTGATGGGCCCAGGCCTCTTCAGGTTCAGGGATAGGCCCAGACCCACATCTCTCCTTGTTAGGGCCCAGGCCTCTTCAGGGTCAGGGGTAGGCCCAGGCCCACATCTCTCCTTGTTGGGCCCAGGCCTCTTCAGGGTCAGGGATAGGCCCAGGCCCACATCTCGTCTTGTTGGGCCCAGGCCTCTTCAGGGTCAGGGATAGGCCGATGCCCACATCTCTTCCTGTTGGACGCAGGCCTCTTCAGGGTCAGTGAGAGGCCCAGGCCTCTTCAGGGTCAGGGATAGGCCCAGGCCCATATCTCTTCTTGTTGGGCCCAGGCCTCTTCGGGGTCTGGGGTAGGCCCAGGCCCACATCTCTCCTTGTTAGG